>NW_020647415.1:133851-134097 GCF_003573695.1 Papaver somniferum | reverse complement strand
TGTGTCAGACAATAACAAATCTGACTGTTTCGTAGGGAGCTCCAATTCAACTCGGCATTCTTCATTATTATTATTATCATCATCGGAAGAAACATCGTTACAAGAAACAACCCGGTAAGGAAATTTATTTTCAAAAAAAACCACATCACAAGATATAAAGAATTTTTCGGTTTCCAAATCAAATAACCACCAATCCTTTTTTCCACAAGGATAACCAACAAAAATGCATTTTCGACTTCGTGAATT
>NW_020647415.1:132715-133841 GCF_003573695.1 Papaver somniferum | reverse complement strand
CCCTACTAGAATTGATGGTTGTGATCGCTACATTAGCTACACAAGTCATGGTGCTAATCTTAAGCACAATTTTCTAATTTTATTTTAATTAGGTTAAGTCTTTCCTGGCTTTGATACCATGTTAAAGTCTGCGGGCATCCACTTCAAAACCAATTGGAAATGAGTGGAGCGGTCCTTCCATATTATATTTGAAGTTCATTATGCGGAAACTAGGGATGTGGGACTATTTGTCCTTTCACACCCTCCCTCACGTGTAAGGCTAGTCACTCGGCCTAACACGTGGACCTACGCACGTGTGGGTCTTGGGTGTTCAGGTGACATCGGTCACGGTCCACCCCATGTACAGGTCATACGAGTGACCAGTCATTCGGTCACGGGTGTACATGTGCCCACTCGGGTCACGACAACTACTATTTGGCCTACACCCCGCGTATGGGACCTAGTTATGATACCATGAAACGACAAGATAGAAGATGAAGATTTCTTATTATTGAAAAGCTTGAATTACAAATCTTTTCTTCCAAGGATAAATAGGTAGACACGGTTAGCATAATTACACAAAATAATATCTTTCCTAACTAACCTATTAATGACCATATATACAAAATATACAATAATATACGTATCTCCTAATACCCCCCTCAAGTTGGATCATGAGATCATGAATTCCCAACTTGCGAAGAAGCAGCTCAAACTGGGGTCGCCCAAGAGCTTTGGTGAAAATGTCTGTGAGCTGGGCGGTTGTGCGAAAATGAGAAGTAGTAACAACGCCGAACTGAACTTAATCGTGTACATAATGATAATCAATCTCAATATGCTTGGTCGCTCATGAAAAACAGGATTAGCAGCAATATGAAGTGCAGATTGACTATCACAATAAAGACGCATAGGATGAGAATGAGACACACCTAGAGATTTCAACAATGCCTTTAGCCACGTGAGTTCACTACAAGTATGAGCCATGGAAAGGTACTCGGCCTCAGCAGAAGAACGAGATACGGTATGTTGCTTCTTTGTCTTCCAAGATATAGGTGAGCCTCCCAAGAAAATAAAGTAACCAGTAAGCGAACGACGACTAAGAGGGCATGAGGCCCAATCAGAGTCACAATAAGCAGTAAGCTGAAGA
>NW_020647415.1:132209-132705 GCF_003573695.1 Papaver somniferum | reverse complement strand
GCTTCTTATGTAATAATTCATATGGAGTTCAACCATTGAGTAAGGGCGTAGGCGTGCGATTAATAATATGAGCAGCACTTAATATACACTCACCCCAAAACCGAAGAGGTAAATTGGCTTGAAATCGTAAAGCACGCGCCACGTTCAATACACGACGATGTTTACGCTCAACTCGCCCATTTTGCTGTGGTGTATCCACACATGAAGTTTGAAATTCTATACCCTGTTCAATAAAGAAAGGAAATAATGGAAGAAATTTTGTACCATTATCACTGCACACCTTCTTAACTTGTCCATCAAATTGTGTCTTCGCCATAGCACAAAAGTTCCTAAAATTTTGCACCACCTCAGTTTTATGTGCCATCAAATAAATCCAAACACAACGAGAGTAATCGTCGACAATGGTAAGAAAATATGTGCACCACAAGAAGATGAAGTACGATAAGGACCCCATACGTCACAATGAACTAAATTGAAGAAGTCATCCGCTTTATTC
>NW_020647415.1:129933-132199 GCF_003573695.1 Papaver somniferum | reverse complement strand
GGTACTCGGCCTCAGCAGAAGAACGAGATACGGTATGTTGCTTCTTTGTCTTCCAAGATATAGGTGAGCCTCCCAAGAAAATAAAGTAACCAGTAAGCGAACGACGACTAAGAGGGCATGAGGCCCAATCAGAGTCACAATAAGCAGTAAGCTGAAGAGCACTATCCTTGCGTAAAATAATCCCTTGACCCGGATGACCCTTTAGATAACGAAGAACTCGAAGAGCAGCTTCCCAATGAGACACCCGAGGAGACTGCATAAATTGAGCCAAAACATGCACCGAGTAACACAATTCAGGACGAGTTATGGTCAAATATATCAAACGTCCAATAAGTCGACGATACTGGGATGAATTAGAATACAGAGGTCCATCATCTAGAGATAAACGATGATGTTGATCAATGGGTGAAGAAGCTGGTTTGGCTCTAAGAAGTCCAGTCTCAGACAAAATATCCAAGGTGTATTTCCATTGAGATAAAAACAGACCATCAGCTCCTCGAGACATTTCAATACCAAGAAAATACTTGAGATGGCCCAGATCTTTCATATGAAAGCAACGTCTTAAGTATGCTTTAAAAGCAGTAATAGCAGCGGAATTGTTCCCAACAATAATCAAATCATCCACATAGACAAGTACGTTAATAAAATTCTCACCTCATCGCAGGGTAAATAAAGAATAATCAGCATAAGATTGTACAAATCCAAAAGCCTTAAGAGCACCTGCAAGCTTAGCAAACCAATTACGAGGAGCTTGACGAAGACCATGCAAAGATTTATGGAGGCGACACACTTTACCAGGAGAATTAGTCGAATATCCTGGAGGAAGTTGCATACATACTTCCTCATCAAGATCCCCATGTAGAAAATCATTGTGAACATCCATTTGATGTAACTCCCAATCACGAGCAACTACGACTGCTAAAAATGTTCTAACTGAAACCATTTTAGCTACGGGAGCAAATGTTTCATGATAATCCACACCTTCCACTTGTCTATTACCGAGGACAACCAAGCGAGCTTTATATCACTCGACAGTATACCATCAAAATTATATTTAATTTTGTAAACTCATTTACAACTAATTGCCTTCTTGCCTGGGGAAGATCCGTAACAAATAACGTGTCATTTTTATCAAGAGCACTAATCTCCTTAGACATAGCTACACGCCAAACGGGAAGACGAACAACTTCGGCATAACTCGTAGGTTCTTTAAGAGTAGTAATCGCCGCCAAAAAATGAGTATGATTAGAAGAAAACTTTCCATTTGACACATAATTAGTTAAGGGATAAGGCGTACCTGAGGACGTTGACGAGTGGAGGAGGCGGGGTCTATTGCTTTGATAGTATTACATATACAATCCTTTAACTGAGTATTAGGTACCCGAGTGAGAACACTTCGTCGAACTGCCTTATCAGAACTATCACCGGTAGCATCACTTTCCTTTGCAGGTGATAAAGCTGCATCAGAACTATAACCAATTTTTTCCCTGACGGATGACGTATTCTGTTGGAGCTCAGAAGAGACAAAATCATCACTTTCTATTAAAACTAAAGATGATTCAGTGACTGTTCGACTTCTGTCACTCCCTGTGACTGTTCGACTTATGTCACTATGAAACACATCACGTGAATTACTGCCTGGAGCAGTAGTCTTGTCACTGCCAGACAAAATCTGTACATCATTGCCCACTTGACTTCCGTGACTACTAGAATCACCTACATCACTGCCTGGAGCAGTATTGCTGCTACCGGACAAAATCTGCACAGCAGTGTTTGGAACACACTGCACGGGACACCTGCTGACTTCCTGTCCAACACCAGTTCTGTTTATCTCGCCTGGAACACTCTGACTGTTAACATCAGATGAGACAAAACTGTTTGGCATTTCCTATGTACCGATTACAGGAGTACCATCTGTCCGTTTCTTTGAATTAACAGCGGGAATAGGAATACTATCTGACATTGTCTGCAAATCCGTATGTAATATGTTACTCTCCCTATGTGCGGGACTTGTAGTGGCTGTGTCAGACAATAACAAATCTGACTGTTTCGTAGGGAGCTCCAATTCAACTCGGCATTCTTCATTATTATTATTATCATCATCGGAAGAAACATCGTTACAAGAAACAACCCGGTAAGGAAATTTATTTTCAAAAAAAACCACATCACAAGATATAAAGAATTTTTCGGTTTCCAAATCAAATAACCACCAATCCTTTTTTCCACAAGGATAACCAACAAAAATGCATTTTCGACTTCGTGAATT
>NW_020647415.1:129376-129923 GCF_003573695.1 Papaver somniferum | reverse complement strand
CCCTACTAGAATTGATGGTTGTGATCGCTACATTAGCTACACAAGTCATGGTGCTAATCTTAAGCACAATTTTCTAATTTTATTTTAATTAGGTTAAGTCTTTCCTGGCTTTGATACCATGTTAAAGTCTGCGGGCATCCACTTCAAAACCAATTGGAAATGAGTGGAGCGGTCCTTCCATATTATATTTGAAGTTCATTATGCGGAAACTAGGGATGTGGGACTATTTGTCCTTTCACACCCTCCCTCACGTGTAAGGCTAGTCACTCGGCCTAACACGTGGACCTACGCACGTGTGGGTCTTGGGTGTTCAGGTGACATCGGTCACGGTCCACCCCATGTACAGGTCATACGAGTGACCAGTCATTCGGTCACGGGTGTACATGTGCCCACTCGGGTCACGACAACTACTATTTGGCCTACACCCCGCGTATGGGACCTAGTTATGATACCATGAAACGACAAGATAGAAGATGAAGATTTCTTATTATTGAAAAGCTTGAATTACAAATCTTTTCTTCCAAGGATAAATAGGTAGACACGGTTA
>NW_020647415.1:76588-129366 GCF_003573695.1 Papaver somniferum | reverse complement strand
TGTGTCAGACAATAACAAATCTGACTGTTTCGTAGGGAGCTCCAATTCAACTCGGCATTCTTCATTATTATTATTATCATCATCGGAAGAAACATCGTTACAAGAAACAACCCGGTAAGGAAATTTATTTTCAAAAAAAACCACATCACAAGATATAAAGAATTTTTCGGTTTCCAAATCAAATAACCACCAATCCTTTTTTCCACAAGGATAACCAACAAAAATGCATTTTCGACTTCGTGAATTAAACTTATCACGATCACGAGGGATAAGACTTCCATAGCACAAACATCCAAATACTTTAATATGAGTATAGGACGCTTCTTATGTAATAATTCATATGGAGTTCAACCATTGAGTAAGGGCGTAGGCGTGCGATTAATAATATGAGCAGCACTTAATATACACTCACCCCAAAACCGAAGAGGTAAATTGGCTTGAAATCGTAAAGCACGCGCCACGTTCAATACACGACGATGTTTACGCTCAACTCGCCCATTTTGCTGTGGTGTATCCACACATGAAGTTTGAAATTCTATACCCTGTTCAATAAAGAAAGGAAATAATGGAAGAAATTTTGTACCATTATCACTGCACACCTTCTTAACTTGTCCATCAAATTGTGTCTTCGCCATAGCACAAAAGTTCCTAAAATTTTGCACCACCTCAGTTTTATGTGCCATCAAATAAATCCAAACACAACGAGAGTAATCGTCGACAATGGTAAGAAAATATGTGCACCACAAGAAGATGAAGTACGATAAGGACCCCATACGTCACAATGAACTAAATTGAAGAAGTCATCCGCTTTATTCTCACTAACCGGAAAAGTAGTCCGAGTTTGTTTAGATTTAAAGTAAATATGACATGGTTCATTAAGAAAATTACGACAATCAACTTTATTTATACCCGGAAGTAAAGAAACAACCTTATTAGACGCGTGACCTAAACGTCCATGCCATAAACAATAATCTTCTCCAGCAGATACTCAATTTGCAGTAAGGAGCGTTCCAATATGAAAGTTGTAGACCCCGTCTCGTTCCTCACCCACACCAATCACCGTCCTCGTAGTGCGGTCCTGTATCACACATAATTTATCAGTCAAAGTGACAATATATCTCAAATCTTTTATGAAACATGCTAAGGAAATCAAATTGCATTGGATATCAGGAACGAATAAAACACGGAATATTTCAAATTGTTTCCAAACACCACAGTGCCTTCGCATGGAGCATGAGAATATGTGCCATTCGGAAGCTTTACGGAAGAAAACCATATTTCATAAGTTTTAAACAAAAATTCTTTAGTTCCTGTCATGTGTCGTGAAGCCCCTGTATCAAGTATCCATTTATACCAGAAAGCTTCGAATCATTATTCGAATTATTAAGCATTTGCACAATGATTTCCCATTGGGTATAAGTAAGAATATTATCAAGACCTAGTCGATCTTGAAACGATAAAGATACCCTACTAGAATTGATGGTTGTGATCGCTACATTAGCTACACAAGTCATGGTGCTAATCTTAAGCACAATTTTCTAATTTTATTTTAATTAGGTTAAGTCTTTCCTGGCTTTGATACCATGTTAAAGTCTGCGGGCATCCACTTCAAAACCAATTGGAAATGAGTGGAGCGGTCCTTCCATATTATATTTGAAGTTCATTATGCGGAAACTAGGGATGTGGGACTATTTGTCCTTTCACACCCTCCCTCACGTGTAAGGCTAGTCACTCGGCCTAACACGTGGACCTACGCACGTGTGGGTCTTGGGTGTTCAGGTGACATCGGTCACGGTCCACCCCATGTACAGGTCATACGAGTGACCAGTCATTCGGTCACGGGTGTACATGTGCCCACTCGGGTCACGACAACTACTATTTGGCCTACACCCCGCGTATGGGACCTAGTTATGATACCATGAAACGACAAGATAGAAGATGAAGATTTCTTATTATTGAAAAGCTTGAATTACAAATCTTTTCTTCCAAGGATAAATAGGTAGACACGGTTAACATAATTACACAAAATAATATCTTTCCTAACTAACCTATTAATGACCATATATACATAATATACAATAATATACGTATCTCCTAATACAATGGCAGCTTATCAAAATTAAAAGTTTATGTGACAACTTTTTTTGCCATTTTCACACTGCAATTATCGTTAATCGGCTCGACTTCTGGTCGTTTTGATTGCGTCTAACCATGCCCGGGATTGATGACTCTCTGATTGCTGATCCAATTTTGTGGAAAAAAGACCAATCATCGTTCAATTTTTTGATAAAAAAGTAAAAAAAGAAAAAAAAAAAAAGCGTTGCATGCAATTACATTTTGAGCACGCATAGTAAACACATAAAAAGACTCCCTTCTATCGTCCAATTAAAATCTGAGTTGTTACATAGAAACTTCAATCTCTTAATCCAAAAAAGAGTATTTGTATGCAAACCGTCTAAGAAACTACCTAAACACTGCCCTCCCGTATGAGAGTGGATTTCGTTCTTATGAGGGAGCCACTTATAAAGCCCACCATTGGAAGAGATGTGAGTGGTTAACTTTTACGGAGTTTGAAGAGATGTTCGCTAAGAAGTTTTGTTATGTATTCTTTTGAGAATTAATTCAATTCAATAATTTACGCACATAACTAGTTAGTCGGGATCCATTAATTTTTCATTTTGTAATACTAATAGGAAAGTGTTGTAATCGCAAGACTGCTACCAGCGTGTACCAAATTAGCGGTATACCAAAATCAATACAAAACAAAACAGGTTTTATCACCAACAACCTACCTCTCTCTTTATCATTTGAATCGTTATATAGAAAAATATATAGAAAAATATATCAGTAGAGGACACGACTGAGGATCACATGCAAGATCTCTGTTAGCTGATCTTATTTTAGTTTATCTTATTCGCCAGACTTTGGGTAGATGTCACTGTCTCTGGCGTTACTACTCCGTGCTCTTTTTGATGAATGTCACGTTGTGCTTATCGCGTGGTTGCTTTTCGTGCTTCTTTCTTTTTATCGAGTAATTACTCTTTGCCTAATTTCTTTCACCTTCGTGTTGGTGGTTGTCTCAGCTAAAGCGAAGTTGTGGATTTGTTCTGGGCGATATTTCGCCCCTACAAGGATGGTTCTGGAAAGGACAAAATTAGAGATAAAACAAAGACAACGATATTAACATGATTGGCACTAACGCCTACTTGGTCATCATAACATTATAAGATGACTTACATTTACACAAGTGATCCGTGCTTATAGGAATCATGGATAAATGATAACCTAAAACAACTGTGTTGACTAGGTAAAGCTTATCCAGTAGATAGATTAAACATAATTCACTAGCTAAATTTGTTATCTACTTGGTCTACTGTGCGCGTGTTTGATTCTGGAGAACCTCAATCGCTTTTTATTTTAATTTTTTATAGACAGCACTTCACTCACTTTGGTGGTTAATACAGTGACTTATATTCCAATAGGTATTGTCCTAAGGAACAGAGATTGGCAAATCCACCCCATTGCCTTCTCAATGCAACTATGTTCCCGGTTTATATTCCCTTTTATGAAAGTGACCACCACTCCAGTCAAATATTGAACCAAGAAAACCAACTTGACCGTTAGAAATTCAATTAAACGGATGACTTGACCATATGATCCCCAAACTGCTCATCCCCTGACTTAGCCAACGGACGTAAAGGATTCAAGGAATTATTAATTTGTTATGCATTACTGAGAGTCTGAGACTCAGAAATGAATTTTACCATAGACAACTTCAAAGCTCCAGCTTGTCCAGCCCCCCATTACCGGAATCCAACTGCATCCATCTTCCAAGTCTCCCAAGTCATGCCTTTGATTTGTGCATTACATTACATTACTATTATTTATTTATTTTTGATAAGAAGAGAAGATGTATTAGATAATAAAGAATGTACCAATGTCTAACAAGAGGCAGAAAACTTGTCATCTGTCTTCCAGTTTTGAACAAAACTTGAAAAACTTAAGTGTACTCGTTTCCCGTTGCAGCTGCCCAAGTAAGAACAAGGGTCTTCGCATCAATGAATAAATCAGAATCCGTTTTGAAATTGTATTTTCTTTCAAAAATGCGACAATTTCTCTCATTCCATAGCACCCATATAATTGCAGCTGGCATAAGCTCCCAAATTGTTTTACCTGAACTGCTAAGGAAAGGATGCTGCCAAGATTTGGCAAGATCAAACATGCTTCTAGGGAAGACCCAACACCAGTTAGAAGGTAACATCTCCATCCAGATTTTCCGAGCTACTTTACAATGTAGAAATAGGTGATCTTGTGTTTCTAAATCATCTCCACACAACTGTTATAAATGTCTACACCTATTATTAACACATGAAATATATAATAATATCAACACATATTAAGTACATGCAATGAAGATTATGAAAACAAGATTAGTACATGCAAAGAATAATATGTGATTGAATGCATGCAATGAAGAATATGGAAACAAGATTAGTACATGCAAAGAATAATATGTGATTGAATGCATGCAATGAATAATATGGAAACAACATTAGTACATGCAAAGAATAATATTGATGTAATTAGTATTAATTTCTTTGATTAATTTATAGGAATATATTTAATTTTTTTGATGTAATTATAGTATGAGGATCCTCACTCATTCAATGTATTTGTACAAGTAGTATATATACAAAATAATGAAATCAATCTCATTACAGTTGTATGAGATTTAAAACCAAAACCAATATTTCTACATGGTAATCTAGAGCTAGGTTAGATAATATTTTTTTTATCAATTCTCTGCAACTGCATCAACAATGGCTGTTGAGGATGAAACTCTACCTCCTCCACCTCCCAACAATAATCCTCCACCTAATACGTTCATCCGGCTGATAATCCTACCACTGTCATCTTCACCCCTCTTCTCACCGGTGACAACTATTGCATATGGTAAAGAGGAATCAAAAAGGCCCTAAGTGCTAAATCCAAACTCGGTTATATTGATGGATCCATTGTGAAACCCACTGATCCAATTGATCTTTCACATTGGACTCGAGCAGATGACTTAGTTGGTAGTTAGGTTGCCAACTCAGTTGACCCAGAAATCCGTGGGAGTGTTCAATCATTCCCATCTGCAAGAGATCAATGGTTAGAGATCAAAAACCGATTCTCTCATACCAATGCTCCTAAGCTTTTTGCTCTCAAACAATCAATATCTTCATTGAAATAAGAAAATCTGAATGTAGCAATGTATTTCACTCGGCTCAAGTATCTTTGGGATGAACTGGATTCATTCAGGCCTCTCGTCCCTTGCATTTGTGGAGCAGGCAAGGATTTTGTAGATCACCACAATCAAGATCGTTCAAAGGAATTCCTTCAGGGTCTTCATGACCACTTTTCTGCTCTCCGCAGTCAATGCCTATTAATGGAGCCAATGCCATCTGCAGCAAAGCTATACAATCTTGTAAGGAAGGAGGAATCACAACAAGGTATAAACTCATCCTCCACTACTCATGTTGAATCTGCAACACTCAGTGTCTCTCGCAGTGACTCTTATTCAGCTAGACCAAATCCAAGGTATTATTCCAATCCCAGGACTACATCCAACGCTGGGAATGGTACCAACAATAGACAAAGACCTTTTTGCGACCACTGCAACAAACATGGTCATACTCGGCTTACCTGATGGAAGCTCAATGGCTACCCAAAAGATCCGCCGAGATCCAGAGATATTTCAACTCCAGCATATGCTGCTGCTGCTGCTGTTCCTAATACACAGGCTGCTCCTGGTATAACAGCAGCTCAATATTCCAGACTTATGTCTTTATTGGAACCAGACAATGGAGACACTACTGTCACTCCATTCTCCAGCTCAATATTCTAATGTTTGGATTATAGACAGTGGCGCAACTCATCACATTTGCTCCACTCTCTCTTATTTTTCTTCTTACACATTGGTTATGAACCCAATCACGGTTCCACTACCAGATGGTTCGAATATATCTTTCACTCATATTGGGACTGTGAACTTATCTCCCAATATTCAGCTACTTAATGTTTTTCACATTCCAAGTTTTAAATTTAACTTGATCTCTGTAAGTCAGCTTACAAGCACAACAAACTGCTATATCAATTTCTCACACGAGTCTTGTATCTTTCAGGACCGTCTCACGAACAAAGAGATTGGATGGAGTAGGCGCATCGTTGGCCTCTATCATTTCAGTTTCCAACCATCAGTTTCATCTTTAGCTGCTAATAAACCAGTGGATATATGGCACTGTAGTCTCGGTCATCCGCATATGGATTTTTAAAATTTTTTAGCTCGTAATTTTGCTTATGTTCGTTCTTCATTTAAATACTTATGTGATGTATGCCCACGGGAAAAACAATCTCTTCTCAAGTTTAATAAAAGTGTTTCTTTATCGAAGCATCCATTTCAATTAATGCATGCTGACATATGGGGTCCTTTTTCTACTGCCTCTTTAATTGGTGCAAAATATTTTCTTACAATAGTAGATGATTACTCTAGATGTACATGGGTATTTTTGATGGAAGTAAAGTCTGAAACTTTGAAGTTTCTCAAATATTTCTTTGCCTTTGTTATAAAATAATTTGGGCATCACATTACCAGCATCTCCTATGGTATCAATTTATTAATTATTCCTCAACTACAGACTTTCAGGTCTGATAATGGGTCTGAGTTCAATTCAAATGAACTTCAATCTTGGATTCATCAAAATGGAATTCTCCATCAAACCAGTTGTGTATATACTCCACGACAAAATGGTATTGTTGAACGCAAGCATCGTCACTTGCTCAACGTTGCAAGGTCTTTACGATTTCAAGCCAATTTACCCATCCAATTTTAGGGAGACTGCGTTTTAGCTGCAACATACTTGATTAACAAATTACCAACACCGGTATTATCTCATAAATCTCCACATGAGTTACTTCTCAATTCGTCACCAGATTATTTGATGCGTCGGAAACCCGACTTTGTTTTACCGCAGGTGCACGGTGTCAAAAATAGCACACAATAGCAAGCAAGGTTCGTTCCCTCAAGGAGTGTGAAAACTACTACTAATCAATATCAAAAACTAACCAACCAATTCAATATTCAGAGATTGTTGTACCACGAAAATAAGCTAACAAGTCGAACATAGCAAATTTATAAAGATTGTAAATCAGGGATGTGGAAATGTTAGGGCATCGAAATCCGTTGCGAGCTAGTTTTACTTATATTCTATCACAAGGTCTCGAGTTTACTCGTGCATAGTGGCAAACCTAACTACTCACACACGGAAGATATTTCGTTAAGGACTTGTAGACAAGAGTTATCATAAAAGATTGTTTGTTCTCAACCTAAAGTAGAAATCCCTAGTACTAAGTATACATGGCATACATAGTCTTCAGATATTCATAAAACAATGGATAACATGGTTCAGTGAGTATTTCTATCAACCTAACAATAGACTATGCATGGCATAGAAAATTAGAAATTGAATAGAAGATAAATCATTGTAGAGAAACTCAAACAAATAACATTAATCTCAAAGTTGGTCGAAACCCTTGTTTTAGAACATGAGTAAATAAAACCTACAAGTACATCCTTCACCCTAACAATAGATTTATCTAGACATGGTTTTGCTCAAATCCATAGAAAATGATATAGAGAATAAACTCAACATATAGAAAATCAATCAAATGAAATTGATCTAAACCTAATTGCTTCCCTGATTACGGCGTATCCGTCATTGCATTTTAGTCTGATATTTATATATGTGCTGCGAAGAAATCTAATCTGGACCAGAGAAACAGGTACCAAGGCCCAATGTGACACCAACTTCAGTCTCCAAATCCAGGCCAGTACTGAGTCCGGTAACAGCTACAACTCAACCTCTTTCCTTGCACTTTTCTGAATCTCTAGCCACCAACAGCAGTTCGATTCTAACCCAGTAGACCCCCAGCCTTCATTATCTCGGCCATAGCTGGTTGCACCTCCAACATTACGGCTCAATTCTCTTGTATAGATCATTAAGTTAACACCAACAACAACCAACTTCTCCCTTTGCCCTATCAATTATCCATCTCATCCCACCCAGATTCTCACTGAAATCCAAGGCATCAACACCTTTTTTCTTCACTGCTGTCTAATCTCTCAGTCAATCATCTTCAAACCGAGCTCCATTCATCCAATAGCCAACGAAATGCCAAGCTCCAAATCTGTTGAAGCTGTTGATATCTCCGTTCCGCTGCTACCTCGTAAACTCTCCCATCTACCGGCATCTTCTTTAACTGAATCACTTCCCAACTCCGGCCACAACAAAAAACCACTTCCATCTGCTGTTGTTGTTGTACAACACAATTTAAGAATGCTTTGAGTTTCATCTTCAAATTCAGTTCATACGAAATCACGAACCCCCCAAAATTTGTACCTTGTATTCACTGTTCTTCGACTCCAACAAATTCAACTACGACCAATGACTGAAACCAGATCAAAACCAAGAACATCGCCAATTTAATTGAACTTCAAAATTCCCAAATTTTCTCCTGTATCAAACCATAATATGAAATCAACTTCAGCTAACAGAAGGACTATCTCGAGCTCATCCCGTCATCCATTCACCACTAGAAAATTGAGAACCCCATACATCAGAGACACCTCGAACTCATTCTGCAGGCGCTAAATCAAGTCAATTGAATCACCACCCATGCCTTTGCACTCCGAAAATCCCCAAATTTTTGTAGCTACAACTACCACCGCCTGCAACACAGATCCCATTCCTGTATTCTTGCCTCGAATCCCCTTCTTTGAAATTACACAGGATAATACTTCTGATTTCGGAAACATAAATTTGATTTCCATCTTTCTAATCAGCAGTTCCATGTCTCCTTCAACCACCTTGCATCTTGAAATGGGGGAAGAAACTATCTGCTTGAACATTCCACAAAAATGAACGAAAAAATGGATATGGTTTTGATAGAGAAGGGAAATACAGTCCCTTTACATTCTACTCACAAAGTGTGGTTGTAATGAAGCCATGTTTGACCATCTCTACTCTCTTGTGTAACCCACATGCTCGGATTTACAAAGATAAATCTTTGTGAAATTATATGACTAATCCGAGGCCTTGAGATGGTAAGATGGTGCGGCCCATGAGTTGCTAGCTTACCTAAGATCCGACTCCTTTGGCATGGCAAGTTGCAAATGTCAATTTGGTTTCTAAGCCATTTATCTTCCGGGTGAAAAGAATGTCTTGTAATTCCTGCAAAAGGCTTAAAACAATATTATTAGCAAGCTAACGAGACCTAGCTAGTGTAAATGCGGGTATAAAAGTGTCGCACTCTCATGCTTATGAAATTCCCCCACACTTACATTTTGCTAGTCCCGAGCAAAACAAGAAAATACTATATCAGCTACACAACTGGATATGGAGAGACGTCTGCTAAATACCGAGACGAACCACTAAATAGTGTGTAGACATGTCTGCTAAATAGCGAGACAGGTGATCAGAATGACCCGCTCAACAGCTGGTCATGTCGTGCAAAAGAAAAATTTTAAGACCCGCTCAACAGCTGGTCATGTCATGCATTTTTTTTCTTTTTTATAAAGAAAGTAAATACCTACAAAATTTATGCAAAACCAACCCCCCCACACTCGAACTTTACATTGTCCTCAATGTAAATTGAGTCATTCAAAGTAAAATCCAAGGTGGAAAATTCCTGACATGCAATAGGCAAATAAAAATAAAAGATAGAGTAAAGGGAACAAATCTGATGGGTTGACTCCCATGAAGCAAAAGATATTTGTTTCCCTGCTTGCGCGCAGCAAGTATTATCAAACAAACTGAAGATGTTACACAACAACAACCTTCCAAGCATATATATAAAGTTTGAAAAGTTAGGGATCAACCCAACAAATCAGAACAACTGAAAATATGAACCTGCGGCAAAAATGATTAGTACCCAGAGAGCTAAGCAAACTGAATTCAATCCTACTCGGAACATAATCCGGACCTTCCCAGTCATGTGTGGTAATACGAAGTAAATCAGACTCACGGATATAAGTGCACATTGTTCAGACAATTCAACATATGTCGTATACTCTAAATCCAGTTGTAAATCTACCGAACTGATATTGCTGGACACATTATGTTCACTAGGAAAAAGAGGCATCAGCATGAGGACATTAGAGTTGATGGAAGGAGATAAACAAACATATTTCAATTCCAACTTGTTTATGTGAATTAACTGACCAGTATCCATATGCTCAACACTCATATAAGTACTCTGAAAACTAGTAGATAGATCATGGAAAGAGAGATTCAACGCAACAATTTCATGAAAAAGATGATTGCCAGAATCGGCAGAATAAGATAAGCAAATATCTGATAATTCAGATTTAGTGAACTCCTTACAATCTGCAAACTTTTCAGATATGTTTTCGAGATTCTCATTGTAACATTAAGTAGAATCCTTCACACTATCAATCATGCATACATATTCACAAGTTTCAGAAACTGAAGATGAATTCGAAAGGTGAAACGCATTTATCTCCATTTTCATATTCCCAAAAGTAAGCTCCATGATTTCATTCCGACAATTGATAAACGCATTTGAGGTAGCCAAGAAAGGTCTACCTAAGATGACGGGAATCTGCCCACTAGGATTAGAGACAGGCTGACTATCCAAAGCAATAAAGTCAACGGGATAAATAAAAATTTCAACTTGTATAAGAACATCCTCTACCACTCCTCTAGGAATTTTTATGGACCTATAAGCCAATTGCAGGGTAACATTAGTGGGTTTCAAATTACCAAGTTCTAATTGCACATACACAGAATATGGCAAGATATTCACACTGGCCCCTAAATATAACAATACATATTCAATTCTACGTTTTCCTACAGTGCAAGCAATCGTAGGACAACCTGTATCTTTGAATTTGGGTGGAGTTTTCTGTGTAATAATCGAGCTTATCTGTTCAGTAAGTAAAGATTTCTTATGTACATTAAATTTTCTTTTCACAGTGCACATATCTCTTAGAAACTTGGCATAAGAAGGAATTTGTTCAATGGCATCTAAGAGAGGAATGTTAACTTTAACCTGTTTAAACACTTCAAAGATGTCATTAGAGCTAACTCCTTTCTTACGGGGTTGTAGGATCAGAATCTTGCAATGATAATGTTTCAGCGAAATTATTAATGGCACAACACTTAAGCGTCGCAGAACAATTCCAGAAATGATAAAACAAATGACGACAGCTAAGATCACGAGAAAGATATGATAGTCCTGCGAAAATTAGAGAGTTTGTGAAATTAATATTTGTAAGGTTGCGAGAATTCCGCAGACCATATCCGAAAGTAAAGGAAAGATTAGATGTCATCCACTATGTATTTCCTTATAAATAGTCATTCGAGTTGTAAAGAAGGGGGAGATCTTTTTTTTGAATAAGAAACAAGTAAATAGGAGAGAGAAAGTTTAGAGCAAAGATCATTCTTGCGTTCTTTATCTTTTCTTGTAAGAACATCCAAATATTAATCAATAAAATAAACAATACAAACCTAAAATGAGTTGATTAATAATGAAATCACATGAAGAGTGTAGTGTAGGATTTCCTGCAACTACATAATGGCGCTAGAAACAAGGATTTGAAGATCGAAAGTTGAAGATTGTTGATTGAGAATATTCAAGTCAAGAAAGTGATTAAACAAATCAGTGAATCAGTTAGAAGAAAGATGAATAGAATTAATGAAAATGTCAAAAGATTGGAGTGTAATATGATAACAAAAACGATGATTAATGAATTCCATGAAAACATCAAAGGAAGAATACATAAACGAAGTTTTGAAGGAAAAAAAGTTATGGCGGTAGAAAAAACATCACCCTTGAAAGATTGGGAAAAGCAAAAAATTGCATTCATTGCGGAAGAAATACCAAAAGAAAATTTGAACCACACATCTCCGTTGGTCATCACAGTGCCTATTACACGAAAAGAGAAGGAAACAACAATAAAATCCACAGGAGAATGGATGTTGAATAGAACTTTAATCGATACAGGAAGTTCAGTTAATATAATATTTTATCACGCATTCCGGGGAATGGGATTTAAAGATGAAGAAATGTCCAGTTCAACATATTTTGTTCACGGCTTTGGAAAATCCACAAAAAAACCTAAAGGAGAGATAGTGGTACGAATTCCACTTGGAGAAATTGAAACACATGTAACATTGTGCGTGGTGGATATGGAATCGCCATATAATATGTTATTAGGAAGATCATGGATACATGCTATAAAAGATGTGGTATCAACGTTGCATCAATGTATTAAATTCCCCACTCCAAACAGAATAGGTGAAATCAGAGGAGATGTTGACAATGCGAAATTATGTCATCAAATTGAGGTAAAACATTATGAAGGACAAGCAAAAAAAAAACAATTTCGCAGAAAATTGGCAAAGGAAGCAAAGAAGGAAGAAGAATTTAGAGTATATATGATAAGGGCAAAAGAAGGCAAAGGAATACCCAGCGAAATTTCGGAAGAAGGAGAAGGACCCATAAAAACAATAAAAGAACCAACACCAATGGGAGAACCTAAACCCAGTTACACTGCCGCAGAACCAACAAAAGAAATAAACGTTGGGACTATAGAGGAGCCTCTAATGTTGAGAATTGGAACCAAAATGGATATAGAAGAAGAAGAAGAAAGAACTGTTAACTTGTTGCGAGAATATAAAGATATTTTCGCAGAAAGAATGGATGAGATACCAGGAAAAGATCCATCAATTGCATGCCACAAATTGAAGATTAACAAAAATGTGAGACCATTTAAACAGAGAATAAGAAAAATTGCAACAACTTAACATTCCTAAATAGAAGAAGAACTACAGAAAATGCTTGAGGCAGGAATTATAAGAGAAGCTAAATACCCAGAATGGATAGCGAATATGGTCATTGTCCCAAAGAAAAACAAAGGAATCAGTATCTGCATAGATTTCACTTATTTAAACAAAGCTTGCCCCAAGGATAGTTTTCCGTTACCAGATATTCCTCAAATGGTGGAATCCGCAACGGGAAATGATAGGGTATCATCTTTAGATGGGTACAATGGGTATAACCAAATCCCTCTCGCTGAAGAAGATCAAGAACATACTGCTTTCTTTGCCCCTAGAGGTTTATATTATTACACGAAAATGCCATTTGGTTTGCGAAACGCGGGAGCGACATATCAAAGAATGGTAGATAAGGTGTTCGCAAAATGGATACACAAAACATTAGAAGTATACGTGGACGACATGTTAGTAAAGAGTAAAGAAGCTAAAGACCATGTACAAGACCTGAGAGAGATTTTTGAACAAATGCGGCAATATAACTAGGGCTGTCAATAGGTACCCATTACCCGGGTCCGGATACGGAACCGATGGATTCGGGTCCGGTTCCGGGTCCTTAAATTGGACTCATTAACCACTTTGGACCCGGCGGGTAATTACCCATATATACCCGTTTATGAACGGGTCTATCCGGATCCTACCCGTCGGGTACCCGCGGGTATTCGGGTATTTCATAAAGGCTAATTGTGTAAAATCACCAGCGAAAATTAGGTCATATATAAAGGAAAGGATGAGAAGCTCACCCATTCCGATCTACTTTCTTCTCCTGCCTCTGCCTGCAGAAGCAGAAGTAGTTATTAAGCTCACCACCCATTACGATGAATCCGATCTACTGTTAATGTTGGCGTTAATCCATCAAAGATTCAAAGTGTGTTATTACTAAGCTCAGACTTGATAAGGATAGGAAGTCGCTCTTGGATCGTAAGTCCAAAGGTAGAGCTGCTGCTGATAAAGATAAGGGTACCAAGTTTACTACTGATGATGTTATGCAGAACGTTGATTGATTGATTGGTGGTTCATCGATCCTCTCTTCAGGTTATTATTATCTTGTTTTTAGGGTTTCTTTGTTATGAGTTATGTTTTCGTTTTAGGGTTTCATGAATTTGGGGATTTTGAAAACATGGATTATCACTAGTACAAATCTTCACATTGGCCACACTTAAGCACCGTGTCCATAAGCTTTTGGTCATGGATTTTTTTCACTCCAAAAATGTGGCATCAGGTGCCGAGACAAAAAGGTATCCCTATGGCTACATAAACTTTGAGTGGCTATAAAATATGATTTACCATGGCCATAACTCTAAAACCGTGTCTATATGGTACTCAATATTTTTTTTGTAGTTAAGCATTTTCACTATCACCATGGCCATAGGATCCTTATAGACACACAATTTAATTATATGTGGCTAAAGTTTACCTTAAAGTCACGTGAATTTTATTATAGCCGTGGCCTTTGTCATCAATTGGACACGCAAAATTCATTTTATCATGGCCAATTCATGAGTTGCAGTCACACTAATTTTTCTCATCCATGGCCATCTCTATCATTTGGACACACGGAAAATAATTTAACATGGCTAATACATGATTTGTAGTCACGCTTAATCTATGGTACCATGGCATCTATATTTTTGGACACGTGATAAACATTTTACACGGCCAATTAATAAATTATGGCTACTAAACATTTGTACCACCGTGGCTAAATTTTTTCGAAAGACACATCAAGTGTTTTGAATGTAGCTATTGTTCACCTTTTGGACACATCAAGTGTTTTCAATGTAGCTATTGTTCACCTTTTGGACACATCAAGTGTTTTCAATGTAGCTATTTTTCACCTTTTGGACACATAGAATACCACAAACCATGGCGATAACCTTTATAAAATGACACAAAACGTATTTAACGTGGAAAATATTAGCTTTTAGTCACTCGAAAAAATTGCAATTTTTATCGCTTAATTTATCTTCAGGGACATATTGGCCCCCTCTTTATCATTTGTAGCAAAATTCACCTAAATAACCATCCATAAAAAATTAATCAAGACTACAATTAGAATTGAACCGGTTATCGAATCTTAAGATTTTATATAAACAAGAGTAAACTCTGATAGTAACACCATTATTGGTTCTGCTACATCTATTACAATTGCTTTTAAAAATTCGGTAAACTGCTATACAAAGACCCAAGTTTGTTTATTATCTAAAGTTAATTGAGTCTCAACATACATAATTTGCGGCATACCTTTACGCTTTTTCAGCCTCTTTCTCACTCTCTTTATTATCTGTAGGAAGTTCATGTCTACAAACTGGGCATGTGTTATGTTTTTCCTGTTGCCATTACAAAAAAGTAGATTTTAGATTCTGGTAAACCACCTAAGTAAAAAATTTACAAAAAGTAATAATTCCCTAAAATTATCAAGTACCTCTCACCTTACCTGGATATTCGACACCCTGAATCCTCTGATGCAATCGTCTGGAGAGATATTACAATTTACAAGATGATGTATGTGAATATAGAATAGCAGGCTTATTTTTTTATATAGAGGAGGACGTGTTTTAGTTAATTCTCAAGGTCAAACTATTGTTTTAGTTAATCCTCAAGGTCAAACTATTACATAAGTATTGTGAGTTTGCACTTCTTATACCAATTAAGAACGAGGAAAAGAATTCTTACTCTTGACTCCAGATTCGTCAGGACTCAGATCAGGTTGCCTCCTTTGCTCTATCCATCTCGGCCTCTTGCACTGCCATTAAAGAATAAATTTTCAGACACCAGTTCCAGATAACAACACATCTAACCCAAGAAGCAAGACTATTCAAAAACATGAACAGCACGCAGACCTTTCCCAGGTGTGGCAACCTCAATAAATTCTCTTGGTAACAATTCAACAGGTTCAGGAACATAGTCAGATTCCTAATATGAAATGAAAAAGAAAATAAAAATCAGCACCCGAGGTCATAAGCATAATGATAACTTTTGTGAATCGCGCATACAAGTCAAAATATGACAAGTGGCTCAGAGATTTAGACAAAGATGTAATGGCCGAAGTATGTGTTCAACTGAACACAAAATACAGTAACATACATAATATGTAGGACATTTATACATGGTGAACACTGAATAATAGTTGAAGACGTTACCCTAACACCCAGTTTCGTAAGCCCAGAAAATGCGATACTAAATATAAAATAAAAAAAAGCAGCATCAACAGAAAGACATTCTCATTGGGATCACAAACAGGCAAGAGCTCTAACAGCAATTTATCTCATTTTTCAGATACACACAAGCAAAGTTGAATTAAGTTATACCTTTTATACTTAGTGAAATGAACTTCCATGATCGCATTCTTGAGCACCAGCAACATCATATATGTGAGTTTAATATGGTGACACTCTATTCAGAACATATTTCCAAGAAAATATATGTTGCAAGCGATTGAACAAAATCAACTCCACTAGGAGTAACAAGTCAGAAACAATGTTCTGATAGTACACCACCTCCTTACAGACCTAGAATAGTCATCTTTCTTCCTACGGGATTTCTAGCAGTGTTAGTGTGAGCAGAAACGACAGACCTTGATGAGTTTTACTTGAAATCATCTGTGAAGCTTTGATTTTTTTTAAGGAAGTGAAACTTCGATGAACAACCTTACATGGTGATCCACAACCCTTTAAGCCATGTCAACATCATCTCTCTAGCGTTTACAGAATACGGTCGACCTCACAAAAAAAAGCATGATCAGAAAATACAATAAATATCGAACATTGACTTAATGTTCACCATAAGACTGGTCTAATTTTGTGACATCATATCGAATAATTGGACACTATAAATCTGCTAGTCAGGTCAACCCTGGAGATAAGGCAGTGCTAGGCTCCAAATCCTTTAGCATGTACTAGAAATATATAAATGGACATCACAAATCTATTAGTCATGGTAACCCTGGAAATAAGGCAGTGCGATGCTCCAAATTATCTGGTATGTACTAGTCAAGCTGTCAAACATTGAAACAGGACATACATATAAAAAGAATCTGGACATTATGTAGCGAGGGAGACACAAGCAAGATTTCATCCTTACTAAGAATTATAAAATACTGAAGGAGATATAAGTTGAGCCCTATTAAGAGAAAAACAAACCGGCAGGCTGTCCCAAGGGTACACTCTCTTGTTGGTACAAGCTGTAGACTTACAAGTTCATCCCTATATTCCCACTTCTCCGTCTAATCAACAGATTTCTTGGCAATAGAAAAACTCATCCCATGGGAAAGTTCTGACCGCAGGTTACGCAGATAATACCATTGTTCTCATCCCCACCTTCCTCGAGACCCTCTTTGTCTCCATTGAAGGCTTTGGCTTGAATTACTTGACCAGAGAATGGAAGGCTAACTCACTGCCGTAGATGCCAAAAGAGAAAAATTGGTGAGTGATAAAAAAAAGGACAAATTATGAGCTTCTTAAGAAACTGCTTACACATACTAAAATAGGGTAGACACTATTCAAAGTACAGCCAAATCAACCTTCCACTGTATGGGAGGTGTGAAGAAGTCCAGCAAAAAGCAAGTTGTAAAATTGACTCACGAAATGCCCAGTCTAGTCTTCATTTAGAAGCGTCTTATACCAAATGTAACTAGAGAAAATAATGCAACAACATGGTAAAAAGGGGTTCGACTAGTGATCTGCATAGAGGCATCTAATCTCCATGTTTCTGCATATATTTAACTATTTTCATTGTTCAAAATAAACTTCATGGAACAATGGGCAGAAAGGCAGTAGTTTAGGTTCTAAGCTATTCAGGCATAGATTTCAGCAGTTGACAGGGAATCCTCTAGGTTGGCACAACCATAATATAACATACAATAATCTATTAAGACAACTAACAAAATCTGGCCTCAAAACTCTATCCGAATTTTGAATCCAAGAAACGACTGTTAAATTCAAGTAATGAACCCTCCGAGCTTTACTAATGATTATTCTTAAGAAATATCTTATGTGAATTTACAATAATATAAAAAAGGAAAAAACAAGAGTGACCAGAAACACAACATGTAGATATAATGAATGTGACATCAGGGACTGACTCAATGTTACCAGACAAGGCTGATGTCAATTAGGGATATATGCAGCAAAAGATATTGAGTGATTACAACAGAGAGAGGAACAAAAAAACCCTAGGAATCAAAAGGAATCCCCAAACATCAATGTCTTCAACAGCGACCAAATTCAAATCAATGACACAAAATCTCATGTAATAAGAATTCAAACAAACCCCGCTTCTTGATTCTTCCATCAGCAGCAACAGCCTGTTTCATAGCCACCAATTTCATCTCTGAATTTCTGCATCTCCTCACCGGTTTCCCAAATCGGTAATGAAGCCGCCATTAGTTTCAGATGAAGAAAATTAAACATAAATAATGATGAGAGAAATAAATCTCTCTGAATTTTAGGTCTTATGTGGAATCCAAATTTTTAGGTCTTGTGAAAGATCCATTTACTACTTCAGAAAATTTTTTTACAGAGAGAGTGAGAAAGAAGGGGATTCAGAGGTGGTAGTCAGAGAATGAATCAGTGAACGAATGAAGCCGGAGGAACATTTGAGAGTTAGGGTTTCTTTTGTGTGTTAAGAGGGGGGGAAGAGAGAGACATGAAGCTTTAATTTTGTCTAAAAGGTTTTGGACGGTGATAAGTTTGGGTCAAGGTTTGATCATAGGGTTTTCTGTGTTAGAGAGGAAGATAAGAGATGGAAAATGAGCGAAGGGAAATGTGAAACAAAAAACAAAAAAAATTATGTGAAAGAATTTGGATGGTGTAGATTCTTTTTAGGATGTTCATACGGATTGCAGAAATTAAGGGACGGTATAGATTCATTTTAGGATGCTCATACGGATTGAGAAGCTTGTGTGTTTCTCTTTGTGCTAGTTCAAACTCGTGCATTCGATTTTATTATCAATTTTCCATATGAAAAAAATCCAAAAAATATATCAATAAATTTAAGATATTATTATCGACCTTCAATTATAAAAAAAAATTCCAAACATATATGGGAAGGAAGCAGAAAAAATAAGAAAGTGTGTTTTCTTTGTGCTTTCTCTTTGTGCTTTTGTGCTTTTTCTTTATGCTTCCGATTTGAATTTCGACTAGTCACATAGGTCTTGAGGAAATTTTGACTAGTCATACAGGTCATGAACTTCAAATTTGGTATAATGATGTATAAAATATAAACCAAGAAGCTTTGGGTGGGTTCTGACTTCAAACTTAGAAGGATACATCATCCAAATCAATATATATGAAGCTCAGTGTCGATTCGAACTTTAAATATGGTTTAACGGCATACAAACTATGAACCAAGAACCTCCGAGAGGGTTCTGACTTCAAACATAGCATGATACACCATCGAAATCGATAAATATGAAGCTTAGTGTCGATTCGAACTCCAAATATGGTATAACGGCATAACAAACTATGAACTAAGAAGCTCCGGGAGGGTTTTGACTTCAAACTTAGCAGGATACATCATCGAAATCGGTAAATATGAAGCTCAGTGCCGATTTGAACTTCAAATATGGTATAACGACATACAAACTATGAACCAAAAAGCTCCGGGAGGGTTCTGACTTCAAAGTTAACATGATACATCATCGAAATTGAAAAATATGAAGCTCAGTGTCGATTCAAATTTCAAATATGGTATACCGGCATACAAACTATGAACCAAGAAGCTTTGGGAGGGTTTTGACTTCAAACTTAGCATGATACATCATCGAAATCAATAAATATGAAGCTCAGTGTCGATTCGAACTTCAAATTCGATATAACGACACACAAACTATGAACCAAGAAGCTCCAGGAGGGTTCTGACTTCAAACTTAGCAGGATACATCATCGAAATCGGTAAATATGAATCTCAGAGTCGATTTGAACTTCAAATATGGTATAACGATATACAAACTATGAACCAAGAAGCTCCGGGAGGGTTCTGACTTCAAACTTAACATGATACATCATCGAAATAAATAAATATGAAGCTCAATGTTGATTCGAACTTCATATATGGTATAACGACATACACACTATGAACCAAGAAGCTCTGAGAGGGTTTTGACTTCAAACTTGGCATGATACATTATCGAAATCGATAAATATGAAGCTCAGTGTCGATTCGAACTTCAAATATGGTATACAAGCATAAAAACTATGAACCAAGAAGCTCTGGGAGGGTTCTGATTTCAAACCTAGCATGATACATCATCGAAATAAATAAATATGAAGCTCAGTCACTTGTAATTCCCAAAACACCCGGCTGCACCCGCTGTATTGTAACTCCCTTGGATGCCACAATCACTTGTAATATGTCCTTCTATATACCAGATCTTGAGATTTATGTATTGCAGTGAACAAGCATAAACATTATCCCAAGAAAAGACTCAATAACAACCATGGCTAGCTAGTACTTTAAAAGTTAAAACTAAATCTCATATGTCTAATGGATCCAACGCTATGGTCACAATTTGTTTTTCGTATAGCCATATCATAATCCTCAAAAAAAAAAAAAAAGGTGTAACCATATGTCAATCTTTTATCATGTTTGATAAAATGTGTCAATTCGTTAGTATATGCGTGTCTAATAAACCATATATTATGGACACATAAACAAACCAATGTGGCTAAATAAATCCTCTTTCCGCCACGGATTAATAGGTGTGGCTATTGCCATCCTACACTTTCGACACATACATAATTATTTAATGTGGCCATATAGGCATTTATGGCTACATGTGATGGGATTAGACTGAAAACTATGACCAAATGATACCCTATGGCTACAGTTGATGGGTTTAGGATTAAACCCATGACCAAATGGTGAACTATGGATACATGGTAACACAAAATGTGGCTATAGTTATACTGATGACCAGTAGCCACAAAAATAACCCGAAACGTGGCTGGGTTGTAAGCCAAAAAACGTGGCCTATGTGAAGGTTTGTACTAGTGTATTATGATGATGATTATGGTAACATTTTGTCTATGAAATTGGATATTTTAGGTTTTAATTTGTTTGTTTATGTTATTATTGAATCTGTGAATGGTGAATGGATGTTTTGAACTTACCCATTTTGTTTCTTCTTACTCAAGAGGAAAGAATTTTTTAATTTTCAGTATTGGGTGTTACTTTAGTGATTTTGAATTACTGGTGAATGGGCAATTTTTTATGATTCTGAAAATTAATTTATTATGATTTTTTTCCTTGTTCTTGATGATTTCTCTTGCACAGACAAGGCAAACTTATTATGCTTGAATGGGTATCCCTGTAATTTCAGATTCTCAATGATATGTGAACTCTATTGTTGTTTTTGTGAGAAATCAATGATAGCTCGAAGGTTGGGTGTTTTCAGTAGCTTGCAGAGGCAACACGAAAAGTCAAGGCAAATTTACAGTATATGCTTGTTAAATTTATTATCGTTTATACTTTATGACACCTGATAGGCTGATACAGATGTTTGTTGGGTTTTCACTGCAGAGGCAACATGAAAAGTCAAACAGGAAGTAGTGTTGGTGATCATTGTGTTCCTGTAAAGAAGACTAAAGTTACCGTTTCGAAATCCCCGTGTATGCCGCCTCCTAAAGCTGCCGTTTCGAAGGCTGCAAAGAAGAGTAAAGTTGTAAACTCAGCAGAGCCGAAAGAAGTAGAAACTGTAGCCAGTGAGTCAAGTGATTCTGGTAATTCTGATTCTGATCATATAGAAGCGGCAACAACAGATGTGGTTCCGTCACCTACACGTAAACGCAAAAGAACCTCAAAGTATTGGGCTGAATTTCAAGAGGTATTGATAAAAGGGAAAACACACGGAGAATGCAAGCACTGCAAGAGGAATATTGGTGCGGAGAGCAAAAATGGGACAAGCAGTTTGAGGAAACATCTAAATAGTTGTATGGCGTACAAAGGAGCACAACAGCAAATTAACCAAATGTTCTTGAAACCTAGTGAAACACAAGATGGGTCAGTAGGTGCTTACAACTTTAAGTTTAACCAAGAAGTAACTCGTGATTGTATTGCAAGAATGATTATCTTGCATGAACTCCCTTTCTCATTTGCAGAGTACATTGGTTTTAGAAGGGTGCTGACTTCATTACAACCCAATATTAAACTTGTGAAGCGGAACACTACGAAGTCAGACTGCATAAAGATTTATCAAATGGAAAAGAAGCATTTGTACGAGATTTTTAGTAAGGTACAGAGTCGCATAAGCCTTACTACTGATATGTGGACTTGTACCACTCAGAATAGAGGTTGTATGGCTTTGACATCTCACTATGTTGATGAAGAATGGAAGATTCAGAAGAGAATTTTATCTTTTAACGCTGTGGATGTGCAACACACTGGAGTTAACATTGCAAAGGTATTGATGGAGCAGTTGTACAAGTGGAATATAGATAGGAAGATAGCTTCAATTACGCTGGATAATGCTTCAACTAACAAAGTCGTGGTAAGTGAACTTCTTGCTCAACTAAAACCAGATAATGGATTACTTTTGGATGGGGAATTATTCCATGTTCTATGTTCTGCTCATGTAGTTGCCATTATTGTTGATCATGGGATGCTGCAAATTAAAGAAGAAATACAGAAAATTATAAATTCAGTGAAATTTATTAGAGGTTCACCACAAAGACAACAAAAATTTAAAGAAGTTTGCTTGCAAGTCAATGCTCCTGATAAAAAGTTGATTCAAGACGTTGATACAAGGTGGAATTCTACCTATCTGATGCTTGAAACAGCACTTCTATTTCGGGAAGCATTTAACCGGTTCGGGAAGATTGAACCTGATTTTCTTAATGTTTCTCCAACGAGTGAAGACTGGAAGAATGCAAGTAGTCTTTCAATTTGCTTGAAGGTCTTTTATGAAGTCACCATTCTCTTTTCAGGTACGTCATACGTGACAGTTAATCGTTATTTTGATACTGCTTGTTCTTTGTATTTAGAACTTCGTGAGTGGTGTGATTCCGATGATGTATTAATCTCAAAAATGGCAGTGAATATGATGAAAAAGTTTGAAAGATATTGGCAACTTACTAGTAAAACATTTGCAATAGCTTCCATTTTAGATCCTCGGTTTAAAATGAAATTATTGGATTACTATTTCCCATTAATATATCCTGGTAACAGCGAGGAGAATAAGTTAGAAGTTATTGAAGTCTTGAAAGATTGTATAATGAATATGCAACACATTATGCTTCTTCATCTCATGTATACTCAGCAAACATTTCGACAAATCAAGTGAACATGGAAGATTCAGTTGGAAGTAGTGGTAGTACTTCATCTTCTCAAAGTTCTTTTACTTCTAGAAGGAAAGGTTTGACGGCATTTCTGGAAGAAAGTTCACAACATGACGTTGTTCGCACAGATCTAGAGCAATACCTATCAGCTGATGTTCACCCTATTAGAAAAGGAAGTGGTATTGATCTGAATGATTCTAGTTTTGATGTTTTGGGGTGGTGGAAATTTCATGGACCAATGTATCCAATTGTAGCAGTGATAGCTCGTGATATATTAGCAATTCTTGCATCATCGGTGGCTTCTGAATCTTTTTTCAGCACCAGTGGTAGAGTTGTAGATAAATTTCGTTCTTCAATGCTTCCAGAAACAATTGAAGCTCTGATATGCACACAAGATTGGATAAGAAGTGCGCTGAAGAGTAAGTAACATATTCAATTCATGTTTGCTATTATATCAATTTTAGTTAGTGATTCATTTACTATGGTTCTTGTACGTCAACTAACTATTTTATTGTGTTAGATGAGGGATTTGGGTTAGGTAGTACTTCACTTCAGACTCTTTTGGAGGCAATGGAGGAGCTCGAGTCAGACGATGATGATGCAACATCGCACATTGTCTAACTGACTGACTATCAATTTAAGGTAAAATAACCAGCTAACCTTGGAATGCAAAAATTTGTATTTCCTTGAACTTTGTCGAAATGTGATTAGTAGTAGTACAGTATAAGGAAATACATTCGTAAGAAAGTTTGACTTGTGTCTGTCTATACAATATTTGTCCTAGCTAGTTGTATATTTGGGAATTTTAATTTTTGCTTGTGGTCCTGGCCCTAGATAGTTGTATATTTGGTGAGTGCAATCACGGAAGCAACTCTTGCTTCATCATAGGCAAGGTCTTTGATTGTGATATGGTTACTTCTTTTTGGTCAATTGGGAATATGATCAACTGTTTTTGTTTCTCTTGCAGGAACAATTGGAAATATGATGGTGAAATCTTTAGTGAAATGGTTGGAACTTCTTTTTGGTATGTATATATTATATAGGCATAGCCAAAGAACATGCGAAGTGCGCGAACTACATCCTTCTTTTTTGTATATGTACTTGTGAAGGAAAAACGCATTTATCTTTTGGGGCTTCTACACTTTATAGAATGATATGTCTATCAACTTTTGTGGTTATAATACGACAGACTATATTAGCCATTAGGGCAGGTACTGAATCTACTGATGGAGCAGTTATCGGCTAAAAACATGTCTGCCAACTTTTGTATTTAATATTTATCATATATAATGGCAGATTCTTACTTATAGCTAGGAAAGTAACTTTGATTTTCCTAATCTAAGGATTCTAAGCTCAAGTTTACTCTACTTTTGTATGTATGTTAAAGATGGTCACTTTTCAGGTGTTGAATAATCCTTTTTCAGTACTCAGGAGCCATAAAATTGGGAAGTCATATAGGTATGTTTTTTTACCCGATGGGTACCCGGACCCGGTGATTACCCGTGACATTTACCGGGTCCGGTTCTGGGCCAACACATTATGGAACCGGACCCGGAACCGTTAGGACCCGAAACCGACGCTAATATGTCGGGTCCGGTTCTGGGCCATGTACTACCCGGGAGGACCCGGACCCCGTTGACAGCCCTAAATATAACATTAAATTGAATCCTGAGAAGTGTACTATTGGAGTTGCTTCGGGAAAATTTTTAGGCTACATTGTATCAAAGGAAGGAATACAGGTTGATCCGGAAAAAGTGTAAGCAGTTCGTGACATGCCAACACCACCAACAATAAAAGATGTACAAAAGTTGAATGGGCTTCTAGCTTCGCTGGGAAGATTTATTTCGCGATCATCAGACAAATGCAAATATTTTATCGATATACTCAAGAAGGGTGCGAAATTTAAATGGACCGATGAATGTGAAAAAGATTTTCAAGGAATCAAAGAACATCTTATGAATACAACTATTTAAAAAAAAGCAGAATCAGGAGAAGAACTATTGATTTATCTTGCGACGACGTCGCATGCATTAAGTGCTGTGTTATTACGAGTAGACGCAGGAGTGGAGAAACCCATTTATTACATTAGCAAAACTTTTAATAGTGCCGAGAAGAATTACTCAAAGATTGAAAAGTTAATTTTAGCATTAGTTTATGCATCATTTAAACTCCGCATATACTTTCAAGCACACAAGATAAAGGTATTAACAAAGGTACCAATTGAATCAGTGATGAAGAATTCTAAAAGATCAGGAAGAGTGGAGAGATGGAACTCACAAGTAGGCCACTTTGATATTAAATATAAAATTTTGTCTTCACCAAAATCACAAGTTGTTGCAGATTTTTTGGCAGAATTTACTTTAGAAGAAGATGAAGCAGTAGAAGAAATGATGGAGGTAGAAGAAGAACATGGAGATCCAAAAGATTTGTTAACAGAACCAAATAGAAAAGGGATATTGGTAGATGGATCATCAAATGGAGTAGGAATTGTTTTAATTTCGCTAGAAGGAATAAAAATGGCTTTTTCATTCAGATTGGAATTTACATCCACTAATAATGAAACAGAATATGAAGTTGTGGTACATGCTTTAAGATTCGCAATAGAAATGAAACTAGAAAATGCCAGGATCACTAGTGATTCGCAGCTAGTTATTCGCCAAATAAAGGGAGAGTATACTACAAATGAACCATCCTTGAAGAAATACAAGAAGCTGGTTGAAGAATTGTCAGCGAAGATCCCAAAAATAAGATGGAGGCACATTTCAAGAAAGGATAACAGACTCACATACGCTTTTTCTTTTATCTCAAGCATGATGATGGATCCAAATGCGAGATGCATAAAAATACAAACACTTTTGTCACCATCAATCAATAAAGAAGAAGAATATGTGGATGTGATGATAATAAACAATGAAAAAGAAGAACAAATGAACAATATCGCAGACTGGAGAATGGAACTTCATGCATATTTGGCGAAAGGAGAAACACCAAGAAATAGATTGGAAACACACGAGTTAAAAAGCCGCGCAACCAAGTATGAATTAAGAGATGGGTTGTTATACCGAAAGTACTTTAATGGACCATCACTCAGATGTTTGACACGAGAGGAAGGAGAAAAGGTGCTAAAAATGTTACATAGTGGGGATGCTGGCAATTATAGTGGAGGAAGATCTTTGGCACATGGAGAAAAAACACAAGGTTATTACTGGCCATACATGCATGAAGATGCAAAACAAATATCAAGATGTTGCGAATATTGTCAGCAGCATGGAAAGAAAATACATGCACCTGGAGCTCCATTGTCATCTTCAACTAGTATATGGCCTTTTTGAAAGTGGGGCTTAGATATTGTAGGGCCATTTTTACCAGGATCTGTACAAAGAAGATACTTAATAATCGCAACAGATTATTTCACAAAATGGACAGAAGTGAAGGCAGTACAGCATATTCGCGACAAAGATATCTTTACATTCATATTCGAAAATATCATTTGCAGATTCGGAATTCCTGCACAGTTGGTATCTGATAATGGGAAAAAATTTGAAGGACAGAATATAGAAATGCTACTTAATGCATTCAAGATAAAATGTAGAAAATCTACTCCTTTGTATCCACAAGCTAATGGGCAAGTAGAAGCAACAAACAAAACAATTGCAGATATATTAAAGAAGAAATTGGAAGGACATCACAGAGCATGGTGCGAACAAGTACATAATGCAGTATGGTTTATAATACAACTAGAAGAGAAGCTACTGGAATGTCACCTTTTTGTTTAACATACGGAGTTGAAGCGGTGTTACCAACAGAAGTTGTTATTCCGACAACAAAAACAGAAGCTTGGGAGAAAAATCTTAGTGCGGGCTTGATTTTAAATAAACTTGATGAGTTAGAAGAAACAAGAGAAAAATATTTACAACATATGGAGAATTATCAGCGAAGACTAGCCCGAGAGTATAATAAACGTGTCAAAATACGCGAATTTCAACCAGGAGATTTAGTTCTGCGAGAAACACCTATATATCAGCGAGAAAATGGTGGAAAATTAGCGAAAAAATGGGATGGACCTTACATCATTAAGGAGATAGTTGGAACATGAGCTTATATATTAATGGATCCAGAAGGAAGAGATGTTGGTCATAGGTTAGACAGACCATGAAACAGGTTGTATTTAAAAAAAATATTATCCGTAAGAAGCTTTGAGAAGTTATGGATTTTTAAAGAATAATTGCAAGATTACTCATATAAAAACAAGATCATGATGTGCGAAATTTTTGCAGAGATAATTACAGAACAATGACATAAAAGAAAGGGGAGAACCTTTATGGCGTACACCTTAGTTCGCGAATAAAATTTCGCAAGAGCCAAATGTAAGACCTAAAGTACGTCATATTAGGGGGTACCTGTTGCATGGCTCAGGGAAAGGCTACACCGCCACCGGAACCTGAGTCATGGATATTTGGGGTCAATAAAGCCCATCCGGGAGAGGCACCTTGGATTCTCAGCTTAAGCATATGACTTGGGTTGGGTGACTAAGGTAATAAGGACTCTCCCAAGGAGTGCAGATCTGATCAAGGCGCCGAGGTACACGGTTGAGTCAAGAGTGCCAGGGACGTTTGAAGTGTACCTTGCCATTCTTGACAAGTCTTGGATTATACTGCACTCGTCCTGAAGAAAACCCCACTTAGGGTGCAGTCTCGCAACCATAAGCCTTATAGGTAAAATGGATAAGAGGATGCGAAAACAACTGGTTGTTGTTAAGACTGTATGGGAGGATCTAACCTTGTATGATAGAAGTACGCCTCCTTGAAGGGGAAACCAGGGGGGAGATAAGGGCGACACCCTCCATTAGGGAGTTGATAAGTGTCTTAAGATGCAAATGTCATGAGGCTTTTTATTCTCAAGGATATTAAGGCTTGTCATATTTGTGAAACAATCCTGAAGAGGAAATAATACAAAGAAAAGGATAAGACGAGATCAATGGGTTTTCGCATGAAAGTGCGAAGACGTCCTGCGATTTCGTCGTAAGACGCCAATGTCATGGGGCTTTATTTTCGCAAGAATATTTAGTCCTGTCATATTGTCGCAATATTCCTGAAGAGGCCATAATACAAAAGAAAAAGTTAAGACAAGATCAATGGGTTTTTGTATGAAAGTGCAAGGACGTCCTGCGATTTTGTCGCAATGACAAGAGATGGCATAATAAGACCTTTAATTAGGAAGGAAAAATAAGACCATATGATAAAACAAATTAATTATAAGTATTCGTAACAGATTTTTTTTTTTTGCAAGAAAGATAATGAGAGGCAAGTATGAGAATCAATACACAAGAAGCGTTATCTTTCTTATCAACAAAATATTAAAAGGAAAAGTTGACTCCAAAGTTGATTGAAAAATGTAACTCTCAAAAGTGATAAGAATAAGACAGTTCAAGAAAATAAAGCTAGATAAGAAGCTCAAGCTTCAGTGTTAATTTCAGTAGCAGGAGATGATCGAAATTCTTCGCCAATATTCTCGCAAGCCTCTCCTTCATTTCGGTTTTGATCTTCGCCATGACTAGCATCTTGATTATCGCCAACAATTACTTCTTCAGGAGAAATTTCTTTCTCATTCTGATTAACACCACCAGATACTTCTTTAGAAGGAACCTCTTCTTCATCTTCCAAGAAATTATCCTCTGCACCGCTTTCGTAATCATAATCACTATCAGCATGAAGAGGAACTTCATCATCATTTACTTCTAAAGGATCAATTGATATAGGAGGAAGAGAGTTGGATAATAGAATGTCATTTACAAGGACCTCAGCCCGGAGATGAACTTGGCGAAGAAGTGCTCTCTGATGATTCCTATCTTGAATATCCTTAAGATAAGCAAGATAATCAAGTCTTCTTTCCGCTCGGTCGCGAGAACCAGTAAGAATAGAGACATGCAATGCATTTTCTTTGCGAATTTTGGAATATTTAGCCTCCAAAACAGAAATAGAAGAATGAAAATTCTTCTCAGATGCTGCGAAAGATAGAATACGAAATTTCATTAATATAAAGAGTTCAGAGAGATATAACAAAGAAAAGATAATTAAGGCAGTCAAACTATTATGACTACCTTCCTTTTGCGAAATAAGGTGTTGAATCAAAGACAAACAACTATTCTCCCAACGATCCATTGCGTCATCAAATTTATCTCCAACTAAACCTTTAAGTCGAGACTGGAGATTTTTCTCTTTAGAAATAAGAAAGGCATTTTTCTTCGCAAGAGAAGAATAAGATTCTTCTAATTTGGAATATTATTCTTTAAGATGATTTTCCTTTACACTTAAAGCTATTCTACCTTGAATAAGTGTATCTCTTTCAGCGATGGATGGATCTGTTACTTCTTTAAGTTCATTTCTCAAAGAGCGAAGAGATTGCTCTTGGTCATCACATACTTTTTGAAGAACACTAAGCTGTTGCGAGGATATCACCATCTTATTTAAATAAGTTATCTTCTCTTGGGATAAGGTTTTATTTTCATCTGATAAAGTTTTCATCCCTAAATTAGCTTTATTTAAAGAATAAGAAAGACGAGATACTTCATTACTTAATAAATCTTGTCTTTGAATTAATTGGGTATTTTAATTGGTAAGATTATTTATATGATCAAGAGAATCTGAATAGAGGTTATATAATTGGTTATATTGATCCATCAAAATTTCTTTATCAACACGGGCTTCTTCAACAGCAGATTCAAATCGGTATCTCTCCATTATTCGTTTCTGGTTTAAAGCTTAACATACGAAAGAGGGATTTCAAGGATAATTAAGTATGGGAAGGATAAAACCATTAAAAAGGCAAATTCAAGACACAAATAAGAAAATTATACCTCTCAATGCATCATTCTTCTTGTGAAGATTGTCACGATCCAGTAAAACATTCTGAAGCTTCTGATTTTCGAGACGAAGAGCATTACATTCTTTTTCCAAAGTTGTCTGCGAAGCAGCTCTATCAGAACCCAAATGCTTGCTCAGAATTTCGCAAACATTAGACTTGATAGGATCAGTAGAAGACTTCTTGACATCATCCAGAACCTCAGATAAGACTTTGAAGGCAGTATCTATCCCTTCCACAGTTTCTTTCGAAAGAGGAAGAGACTGAGGTAGCGAACTGGTAGAGATAGAAGGTTGAAAAATATTCTCAATGGGAAGAGAAGAAATTTCATTCACAGAAGGATCAATAGGGAAAGTTTTAGTCATCAAAAGGTCAGATGAAGTAATGAAGTCTGAGGCAGATTTTTCACGAATTAGAGATAAAGGTTTATCCTACGAAGATGTCGCAGGAGATTTAGAAGAGATGAGTAAATGAAAGGGAACAGAGGTTGGAACAGTTTTAAGGTGGCGAGATTTCTTGAGAGGTTTATTGACATCTTTATCACCCTGCAAATTAAAATCTAGATCAGAAACAGAGGCAACAATATTGTTATTAGAAAAGGATAACGTTTCTTACTACCTTCTCATTCGCAGATTTTCTTTTATGTGCAACAACTTTAGCTGCGATTTGGGAATGTTAGGATTCTGAACTGTAAATCTAGTGTTGGAACCACTTTTGCTGAAATAACAAGAGTATGGGAATCACATAAACAAGATCAATTTCAGCAAAGACAATAAACAATATCAATTTCAGAAAAATTCATAAAGAAGAAAAAAGAAAACTAACCTTGATGGATCCATGGAAGATAATAGCTAGGAGATTGTTTCGAAGAAAATTATGAACTATGAAGATTTACAGAAGAAATAATATTAAGATGAAGAAGAACTTAAAAAGGTTGAAGAAGAAAGAAGAAAAGTTGCAATAATGGAATTTGCAGAAAAACGATGAAGTTGTAGAGAAAATAAAAGGAAATAAGAAGAGAGTGGAAAGGAATATATATAGAGGGAATTTTTCCTCGAAAAAATAAACACGATTAATACGGAAAGATATAAGCGGTTAAAAAATATTACAAAAGACGTGTCGAGAAATAAATGGAAGAAAGAATACGTGTAATAAATGCAGAATATAAAGAGGAGAACAGCTGCGATATTTCTCACATCATTCTCATACTTCGCAGAAAAGATATGAGAAGAGGCAAGGTATAGGATCAGAATCTCTCAATAATAATGTTTCAGCGAAATTATTAATGACACAACACTTAAGCGTTTCAAAACAATTCCAGAAATGATAAAACAAATGACGACAGCTAAGATCACGAGAAAAATATGATAGTCCTGCGAAAATTAGAGAGTTTGCGAAATTAATATTTGTAAGGTTGCGAGAATGTCGCAGACCATATCCGAAAATAAAGGACAGATTAGCTGTCATCCACTATGTATTTCCTTATAAATAGTCATTCGAGGTGTAAAGAAGGGGGAGATCTTTTTTTTGAATAAGAAACAAGTAAACAGGAGAGATAAAGTTTAGAGAAGAGATCATTCTTGAGTTCTTTATCTTTTCTTATAAGAACATCCAAAGATTAATCAATAAAATTAAGAATACAAACCTAAAATGAGTTGATTAATAATGAAATCACATGAAGAGTGTAGTGTAGGATTTACTGCAATTACAGGGGTAGTAATGCTTGAGGAAAAGGAGCATGGGGAACATAAGGAATCTCAGATTTACCTTTCTCGGTTTCATTCGTTTCCTTTGGTGTTGAAGGAGTTACATGTGTAATGGTAGGCGATTTCCTAACTTGCTTGTTCTCCTCAGGATCACTAACATGGTTATCAATTATCCGTCCACTTCTTAGAGTAGAGTAGGCCTGCACATGATGAGCCGGCTTAGCACCATATGTGCTTACCTCAAAAGGACCCTTGGAGTTAGGCTGGATTTGACTTGAGATCTGATCCTTCTCTCGCTCATTCAGTTGGCTAGCAAGATGGTCTAGTTGATGCTCTAAGTTCGCCATATATCTTTGAGTAGCCTGCATAAACAATCTCATGCTTTCTAACGACTCAAGTCTTCGTGTCAAGCCAGCGAACTTGGCCTTGAAGTCATTGTCAACTCTGTGAACCCCATTGCTACTAGTTACTGATCTTATGGTTTCTCTAGCTTCCCACTCTTGGTTTTTTTCAGCTACTTCATGCAAAAATTTATAACCTTCTTCAGCACTTTTATTGGGAAAATTACCACCACAAAGTGATTCTACCATAGTCAATGTTTTGTAATCTAATCCCTCGTAAAGGATCAACGTGAGCCTAAGAGTATCAAACCCATGGTGTGGACATTGTAACAAGAGATCATGGAACCTCTCTAAATAATCATAAAGAGATTCTCCTTCTTGTTGCGAAAAACTATATAGTTTTTGACGAATGGCAGTAGTTTTATGTCTTGGAAAGAATTTATGCAAGAATATATTAATCATGCCATTCCAAGTACTAATTGATGAAGGAGCTAACGCATTTAGCCAAGATTTTTCCTTATCCTTTAAGGAAAAAGGGAAAAACCTAAGTTTAAGATACTCATCAGCTAAGTCCTTGAATTTTATTGTTCCACAAAATTCTTCAAAATCTCTAATGGGGTAGTAAGGATTTTCATTCTCCTAATTGTAGAATTTAGGAAGTGCTCGAATGGTGCTTGCCCTAATCTCATAGGTTGCTGCGGTGGTAGGCAAAACAATACAAGAAAGTTAAGAGACTCTAGTTGGGTACATATAGTCTCTCAAACTTTTAATTGGAGGGTTCGTACCCTCACCATCTGTTCCCGTCATGTATAAAGAGTTAACTCTAACAAGACGATTTAAACAATTCTATACCCAACCACTAGGTAGATCTTGCAAAAGCTAACAAAATGCAGAATTCAGTTCAAGCTCACCTTGCAAAAGCTCAGTGAAATACTTGCTTTTCTGCCAATTTTGGAGAGATTCCAGTTGCGCTCTTCAAGCTAAGGTACCTAAAAAAATATCAAACAAGCTACGTAAAAACGAACTAAAAGAAATCTAAAAGAAAAAATAATAAAAATAAACTATGTACAGAAATTAAAAACTAACTACGACTAGAAAATCAATGATATCAATCAAAGAGTACTTTACAGCCACTCCTCGGCAGTGGCACCAAAAACTTGATGCGTCGGAAACCCGACTTTGTTTTACTGCAAGTGCATGGTGTCAAAATTAGCACACAATAGAAAGCACTCTTCGTTCCCTCAAGGAGTGTGAAAACTACTACTACTAAATATCAAAACTAACCAACCAATTCAATATTCAGAGATTGTTGTACCAAGAAAATAAGCTAACAAGTCGAACATAGAAAATTTATAAAGATTGTAAATCAGGGATGTGGAATGTTAGGGCTTCGGAATCCGTTGAAAGCTAGTTTTACTTATATTCTATCACAAGGTCTCGAGTTTACTCGTGCATAGTGGCAAACCTAGCTATTAACACACGGAAGATATTTCGTTAAGGACTTGTAGATAAAAGTTATCATAAAAGATTGTTTATTCTCAACCTAAAGTAGAAATCCCTAGTACTAAGTATACATGGCATACATAGTCTTCAGATATTCATAAAATAATGGATAACATGGTTCAGTGAGTATTTCTATCAACCTAACAATAGATTATACATGGCATATAATATGAGAAATTCAATAAAAGATAAATCATTGTAGAGAAACTCAAACAAATAACATTAAGCTCAAAGTTGGTCGAAACCCTTGTTTGAGAACACGAGTAAATAAAACCTACAAGTTCATCCTTCACCCTAAAAAGATTTATCTAGACATGGTTTTGCTCAAATCCATAAAAAATGATATAGAGAATAAACTCAACATATAGAAAATCAATCAAATGAAATGGAGCTAAACCTAATTGCTTCCCTGATTACGGCGTATCCCTCTTTGCATTTTAGTCTGATATTTATATATGTGCTGCGAAGAAATCTAATCTGGACCAGAGAAACAGGTACCAAGGCCCAATGTGACACCAACTTCAGGCTCCAAATCCAGGCCAGTACTGAGTCCGGTAACAGCTACAACTCAACCTCTTTCCTTGCACTTGTATGAATCTATAGCCACCAGCACCAATTCGATTCTAACCCAGTAGACCCCCCAGCCTTCATTATCTCGGCCATAGCTGGTTGCACCTCCAACATTACGGCTCAATTCTCTTATATAGATCATTAAGTTAACATCAACAGCATCCAACTTCTCCCTTTGCCCTGTCAATTATCCATACCATTGCAACCAGATTCTCACTGAAATCCAAGGCATCAACACCTTTCTTCTTCACTGCCGTCTAATCTCTTAGTCAATCATCTTCAAACCGAGCTCCATTCAGCCAATAGCCAACGAAATGCCAACCTCCAAATCTATTGACACTGTTGATATCTCCGTTCCGCTGCTACCTCATAAACTCTCCCATCTACCAGCACCTTCTTTAACTGAATCACTTCTCAACTCCGGCCACAACAACAACCCACTTCCATCTGCTGTTGTTGTTGTACAACACAATTTAAGAATGCTTTGAGTGTCATCTTCAAATTCAGTTCATACGAAATCACGAACCCCCCCAAATCTGTACCTTGTATTCACTGTTCTTCGACTCAAACAAATTCAACTACGACCAATGATTGAACCTAGATCAAAAACAAGAACATCGCCAATTTAATTGAACTTCAAAATTCCCAAATTTGCTCATGTATCAAACCTTAATATGAAATCAACTTCAGCTAACAGAAGGACTATCTCGAGCTCATCCCGTCATCCATTCACCACTAGAAAATCGAGAACCCCATACATCAAAGACACCTTGAGCATCACCAGTTCACAATCGAACTCATTCTGCAGGCGCTAAATCAAGTCAATTGAATCACCACCCATGCCTTTGCACTCCGAAAATCCCAAAATTTCTGTAGCTACAACTACCACCGCCTGCAACACAGATCCTATTCCTGTATTCTTGCCTCAAATCCCCTTCTTTGAAACTACACAGGCTAATGCTTCTGATTTCGGAAACATAAATTTGATTTCCATCTTTTTAATCAGCAGTTCCATGTCTCCTTCAACCACCTTGCATCTTGAAATGGGGGAAGAAACTATCTGCTTGAACATTCCACAAAAATGAACGAAAAAATGGATTTGGTTTTGATAGAGAAGGGAAATACAATCCCTTTACATTCTACTCACAAAGTGTGGCTGTAATAAAGCCACGTTTGACCATCTCTACTCTCTTGTGTAACCCACATGCTCGGCTTTACAAAGATAAATCTTTGTGAAATTATATGACTACTCCGAGGCCTTGAGATGGTAAGATGGTGCGGCCCATGAGTTGCTAGCTTACCTAAGCTCCGACTCCTTTGGCATGGCAAGTAGCAAAAGTCAATTTGGTTTCTAAGCCATTTATCTTCCGGGTGAAAATAATGTCTTGTAATTCCTGCAAAAGGCTTAAAACAATATTATTAGCAAGCTAACAAGACCTAGCTAGTGTAAATGCGGGTATAAAAGTGTCGCACTTTCGTGCTTATCATTATTCACATCTCCGAGTGTTTGGTTGCCTTTGTTTTGGCATAAATATACGTATTTGTAACAAATTCGATCAACGTGCTAAGCCTGGAATTTTCATCGGATATCCGCATGGCCAAAAGGGTTACAATATTTTTGATATGTCATCAAAGTCTGTGTATGTATCATGCGATGTAGTGTTTCATGAACATACATTTCCTTTTAAAGATATTTCTTCATCACCATCAGTTCCTGTTGAGCCTTCACAGCCTGATTATTCTTATTACGACTCCATATTTCAGTCCCAATCATGTGGTGATATTCTAAGTCCTGAGCATTCTATCCCATGCTCTCAGTCTCAGTCGCATTCTGAGCATTCAGATCCTGTCGTACCTTCTCATGATTCCGCTGCACAACCAACTATTGCTACACGCAATTCCATGAGTCGCTCGTCTTCTATACGTCCCGCAGAAACAATTTCTACCGATATTACTACTTTTTCGGTAGTTCCGTCACCTGTCGTATTGCCAGGCCAATCAGCGACATCTCCACGTAATCAGGTGCTTATCTCTACAGTGATTCCATCATCAACAATACCTTCATATCCATCTGGTTCTCATAATCCACCACCCTATTTAAAGGATTACCATTGTTTTTTTACTACAAATGTGTCTTCATCACTGTATCCAATGACAAATTATTTGTCCTTCGACAAATTCACTCCTTCACACAAAGCTTTTTTAGCTTCAGTTATTCTCACTGATGAACCGAGATCATTCTCTCAGGCAAATAAATGTCCCAAATGGCGTGCATCCATGGCCAAGCAAATCATTGCTTTGGAAGCCAACAATACTTGGATATTAGTATATTTACCACCTGGTGAAACAGCCATTGGCTGCAAATGGGTTTTTAAAATCAAGTTCAATGCTGATGGTACAGTTGAAAGTTACAAGGCTCGACTGGTGGCCAAAGGCTACACACAACAAGAGGGTATAGACTACTATGATACCTTTGCACCAGTAGCTAAGTTGGTTATTATTCGTGTCTTATTAACTATTGCAGCTATTAAGGGATGGTCTCTTTATCAACTTGATGTCAACAATGCGTTTCTTCAAGGTGATTTGGATGAAGAAATTTACATGAAGGTACCACCAGGTATGGCACGTCCAGGTGAGTCCAAAGTTTTTAAACTTAAAAAGTCTCTCTATGGTTTAAAACAAGCCTCTCGCCAATGGTTTGCGAAGATTTCTTCAGTTTTGTTATCTGAAGGTTTTACTAAATCCTTATGTGATCATTATCTTTTCACATATCATCGTGGTACAACCTCTATATTTGTTCTTGTCTATGTTGATGATATTATCATCACTGGTACAAATAATAACTTCATTAATTCTTTCAAATTGCGTCTCGCTTCTCATTTTTCAATCAAGGATCTTGGTTGTTTGAAGTATTTTTTGGGCATTGAAGTTTCTCGCTCATCAAAGGGTATATTTCTATGTCAAATAAAATATATCCTTGATATCCTTAAGGATTCCGGCCTCACAGGGGCTCGTACATCAACTTTTCCAATGGATACAAAACTCAAGTTGCTTCATACAGATGGTACGGAATTGACTGATCCAAGCTGCTTTCGTCGTTTAATAGGTCGTTTGTTATATCTTACGGTAACACGACCAGATATCACATACTCAGTTAATTATCTGAGTCAATTTTTGTAACATCCAAGATCAGCTCATATGGATGCTGCTCATCGCATTCTAAGATATCTCAAGGGAACCATTGGACATGGCATATTCTTGTCCTTATCCAGTTCTCCTTCTATTCATGGTTAAATAGACTCTGTTTGGGCAGGATTCCCAATTACTCGTCGCTCTACCACTGGATATTTTGTTACCTTAGGTAATAGTCCAATTTCTTGGAAATAAAAAAACAACCTACTATGGCTCGTTCATCATCTGAAGTTGAATATCGTGCTTTAACAAATCTAACTGCTGAGCTTCAATGGTTAGTTTATCTCTTCAAAGACATGCACAGTTCTTGTCCTCTTCCTATCACTGTTTCTTGTGATAGTCAAGCAGCAATTCATATTTCTCAAAATACGGTATTTCACGAGCGTACTAAACATATCGATATTGATTGTTATTTTGTTCGTGAAAAGTTAATAAATTGATTGATTCTACCAAAACATCTTCCGTCGTCTGATCAACTGGCTGATGTTTTTACTAAGCCTTTGGGAGCTCCGCAATTTGGTCGTCTAGTTTGCAAGTTGGGCGTTCGTTCAGGCTCTACCGCTCCAACTTGAGGGGGGTATTAACACATGCAAATATATAATAATATCATCACATATTAAGTACATGCAATGAAGAATATGGAAACAAGATTAGTACATGCAAAGAATAATATGTGATTGAATGCATGCAATGAAGAATATGGACACAAGATTAGTACATGCAAAAAATAATATTGATGTAATTAGTTTTAATTTCTTTGATTAATTTATAGGAATATATTTAATTCTTTTGATGTAATTATAGTATGAGGATCCTCACTCATCCAATGTATTTGTACAAGTAGTATATATACAAAATAATGAAATCAATCTCATTACAGTTGTATGAGATTTAAAACCAAAACCAATATTTCTACACTTACATCAGAATATAAATGGTGTTGAGCTTACTGTGAATGGTACATCACATCAAGAAGTTGACTTTAGGGGGTACAACCGACTTCCAAGTAAAATAGTATGGGAATTCGTCGATACCTTGTTCCCTGGATAGATGTTCATATAATGTTTTGACTGAGAAAGTACCTGAAGTATTGAGAGACCATCTACGAGTATCAGGTAAGCCATCTGTTACTGGAGGGGAGTCTCCTATGCGAATAGGAGGGTAGCAAAAGCATCCACTTCTGCGTTAGTAAGAACCCTTTTGAAGTCAAATTTCCAACCACTTTCAGGCGAGATCATGTCCGCTAACTTAATATACTTATTTGTAGCCAATTTATGAAGTTTGGGGAAAGCAGTAGCTAGTGGAATCTGTCCACACCAAGATAAAACCAGAAAGTAATGTCTCTGCCTGAATGTATAAAGAGAGTTGAGTTTTCAGAGATTAGAGCCGCAGTATCTGCAATAGTACGCCAACATGAAACTCCAAAAGTCATGTGCACCTTTCCCGGAACCCAGCAAGAAGATTCAGAACCATATTTATCTTCTATAATCTGGTACCATAATTTTTTCTTCTCGACACCAAATCGCCAACACCACTTAGCTAACATAGCTAGATTCATCATTCTAAGGTCGCAAATACCTAATCCACCTCTTTCTTTAGTAGCGCGGACTAAGTCCCAGTTTACTAAGTGTGATATTTTTGAACCTTCCTTGTATTCCCATAAAAAGTTTCGCATCTTTTTCTCTAGTATCTTAATGACAGAAATTGGAGCTTTGAATAATGAGAAGTAATAAGTTGGTAGACAAGACAAGATACATCTTAATAATACAAGTTTACCTCCCTTAGAAAGAGAAATCTTCCTCCAAGGTGACAATCTCGCATCAAGTCATATGTTTGAATGGTTATTAGACATGTATGTGTATATATATATATGGTAGCTGGTCGTTAACATAGCTGGTAATCAAGGACGACTGTAATGAATTAACAAACACTATAATAACCGTACGTGAACTATTGAAACTGGCCAGCAATGTATTTGGCATGCCTATATATATTCTTAAGTTCATTGTTTTAGTATCACTTATTCATAGCAGAAACTCAAGAAATCTTTTTCAGAAACAATGGATCCAATAACTTTCTTTTACACAATTTCCTTCTTTCTACTCCTCTCCGTTTCATCATCCAATATATTTGCTGGTATGTACTTTAAGTTTAGTTTATATATTCCCATCATGTCTTCATAATTGATGCTAATTTGCAAATAATTCCTCAAATTAACATTATAATGATATGATTATTTACTTCTAATTTTCTTGCATGCAGAATCAGGAGTTGTTGGTGTGAACTATGGAAGGCTAGGTAACAACCTACCATCCCCGGCCGCAGTCATATCCCTCTTAAAATCGAGGAAAATAAATCATATTCGTTTATTTAGTCCAGATAAGGATGTCCTAAATTCCCTGAGAGGGTCGGGAGTCAAGGTCGTACTGGGTGTCCGGAACCAAGATATACGAAGGATAGGAAATGATCCTGCTTATGCTCGAACCTGGATTAAAACCAACATAGTCGCATTCAAGAACGTTCAATTTCGATATATTTCAGTTGGAAATGAAGTTGATATTCCAAGAAGTCCTGCATCGGCTCACATTCTTCCCGCTATGCAAAATCTTAATTCAGCACTTAAAGCTATAGGGATAAAATTTCCAGTAAGCACAACGATTGCTACCAGTTTAGTCGTTAATTCATATCCTCCCTCCAACGGTAGATTCTCTGACGGCTCTGTGAACATAATGAGATCTATAGTAGGGTTCTTAGTAGCTAACAGGAGTCCTCTACTTGTAAATGTATATCCTTTGCCTACAATGAAAACCGACAAACAATTAAACTGGATTATGCTCTTTTCACAGCGAATAGAGTTGTTGTTACAGATGGTAGTAAGAACTACAGAAATATGTTTGATGCCATAACTGACGCAACATATTTAGCGATCGAGAAGGTTGGTGGACCTAATGTCCGTATTGTCATTACCGAGAGTGGATGGTCGTCACCTGGAAATGGTAATATTGCAACAATTCGGATTGCTAGAACATATATCAACAATATGATTTCACACGTTTCTGGGACATCAGGGACTCCGAAGAGGCCAGGGAAGAGCATAGAGACCTATGTTTTTGCCCTTTTTAACGAGAATGTGATGACTGGAGACAGGACAGAAAAACATTTTGGCTTGTACTACCCTGATATGAGACAAGTCTATCCTGTTACTTTCCGTTAATGGATCAATCGATATTTTTGTTGTAAACTTTCCTTGTAAGCTAATGCAATAAGTTTAAACTAAATAAATGGTAATTAATATGAGATGGTAATATAATCGATCTAATGCTACTATCATTAGAACTCTTCAGATCCGACCAGCATACTATACTCACAGTCTACGTGGTGTTTTAGGCCCTCAAAGGTCACCCATCCATATAGACAAAACACAAAATGACGCAAACCTTTACCCGCAGACTACGTGGTGTTTAAACTACAGGTAGTCCAATTTACAATTCATATTGTATCATTGATGGCATTGACAACATTCAAGCTATCTCTTCCAAATGTAAATTTTGTATCCCCTTTCAGATGCCAACTTGACTGGTTCCAACATTGCTTTTTGCCTCAACATGCTCATCATCTAATGCGTGCAACGGTATACATAGCTTTGATCCACCAAAGTCACCTGTAGCTTGTATTCTTTTGATATGAAAATTTGACGTATCCGCCTCCTGAGGAGACAAGTCCTGCTCTTTATTGCCGCGTGCTACTTGCATAGTACCAACTATTTCGAAATCCCCGATGTATAAGTAAGCTAAAATAAATTTCTTAACTGAACTTATGTTATTAATAAACGCATATAGCATTAATTACATTAATGTGGTTATTATTACATAGTGGGATATCTATAAGCTAACCATGATCAAAAGATATGTAGCAAATATGTTGTAGTAGATAGTTCTGTGTTCGCTTCTATAATGTTTCAAGTATAGCCAAATAAGCTGGACAACTTAATGATGGTGTTTAGGATGGTGTCTTTTCTTTCCAAATTTTCTGGATCGAAGAATAACTTGTGGAGCCGAAACAGGTTCAACACCAGCAGAAACCGGAGGAGCTACTGTGGAGCCAAATGTTCACCACATGAGGAGATAGGAGGAATTTGCGGAGCCGCCACAGGTTCAAATCTGGAGGATTCTGGAGCTTCTACCAACGTTGGCGCTATAACAGGTGCCATTGAAGGTGTCATTGTTGGTTCCGCTATGGGTGCCATTGAAGGTGCAACCTGCCAATATTCTACACATGCACCGTACCACAAGTCAATAGCTAGATCAGTCTTGATCATTAAAAAGTTATGCTAATGAATGAAGTAAAACCTGGTAATCTACCATACTGTCACAGATCATCATCAGATTCGGATTTCTCAGCCACAACACAGCAAATGCAGAGATTTTGTCCTGCGTAGTTAAGGCAAGGGTATGTAATGACATAGTCACTGAGTTATGAAGTGGCTTAGGATAGGGACTACGTAGTAGTATATGATAACAATTTTTCTTTCAGTTATTCATACGTGTGTTTTACAAACTTCTAGTAGTCCCTACACTTTTCTTCTCAGTTAATATTGTCCACTGGTTTCACTGCCGGTCTGTCATGTGTTGTTATTAGTGTAGTATATAAACACTAATATACTTTGTCCAGTAAGTAAGAAACTCTGTTATTTTTCTGTAATTCAAGAACCTGATCAACCTAATTCTAGGTTATCATGGTATCAAACTCAGAGTTCATGATACTCTTGAGGGTTTTTCGATCCAATTTATCATTTTGCTGCAGATCTTGTTGTTCTCATCTGTTCTTCTGCAAGTGCAGATCTTCAATCAAGTTTGTGACTGCTCTAGCTCAGTTCTTGCTTTCCATTCTCAGGTTCTTGATAGTTTTTTCTCGATCTTTGATCCTTAATCTCTGTCTTTACTCAATTTATTAGATCTCATTATAGCTAACATCATCCCTATCAAGCTTAAAGAGTCATGATAATTTTTTAACCGGGAAATCTTTGATGTTATCTTTGTTTCGAAAATTTCAAGTTTTCAAATGTATACTAATCGCACTAGAGCAACCGATGATGTGATTAATCCTCAATATACACTCTGAAAAGCTGAGGATTCTACCCAAATTTTATGGATTTAGTCGGCCACTTCAGATTCTGTGATTTATTATGTTGCTGGTACTGATACTTCTATTGATTTATGGAGAGCAATTAATGCTAAATTTGCCCAAACTCCTGCAACACATGCTATTCAGTTGAGGACCAAACTTCAAACATTGAAGATAACTGGATTTGTTTCTGCTTTTCTTGTTGAAGTCAACAAACTTCAAGATCAACTTGTTGTTGCTGGTTGTCATGTATGTGATAATGAGTTGGTGGTAAGTATTCTTTCTGGCTTGTCTTCTGATTATGCATCTTTAGCTACCTCAATTAGGATCAGAACTCCACCGTTACAGCTCAAGAATTGCAAAATTTGCTTCTTAATGAAGAGATAGTTGTTTATACAAATAGATCTACTTATGAAGCAAAAGCTTTTGCTGTTAACTCGAATTACTATCCTAGTGGAGGATTTAGAGGTGGAAACTTTTCAAGAGAAAATTCTTAAAGAAATAATAGAGGAGAATTTAGAGGTGGCAAATTTTCTAATCCTTCAATCTTCTCAAGAAGTGGTTTTGGTAGAGAATATAACAATCCTGATGAACAACCATGTCAGATGTGCAACATTAAAGGACATTTAGCACCAACCTGCACTCAAAGATTAATTTTTTCTTATCAAGTAAGGCAGCCACCATCAAATATTAGTGCAATGTTAGCTGCTGATATTTTTGATGATGATTGGTATGTAGATAGTGGTGCAAATCAACACATCACTTCAGATCCAACTTCTCTTACTGAATCCAATCCATTTGAAGGCTCTGAGAAGATAACTACTGCTAATGGACAAGGTATTCCTATTACATATTTAGGTACTTCTAGTAAACATGCTAATGATCAATCCTTCAACCTAAATAATATCCTTCAAGTTTCCAATGCTTCTAACAATTTACTTTATGCGAAAAAATTGATTTCTGATAATAATTGTGAGATAACTTTCTCTTCCAATGGTTTCACTATGAAGGAATTGAACTCTGGGAGGATTCTTTTGCAAGGGCCACATAAAAATGGTCTTTACCCTATCAAATTCAGTTCAACCTCTCAAGAATTCTCTGCCCAAGCTTCTGATATTCTCATCCTTCATAGGAGACTTGGACATCCATCTTTTTAAACAATCCATAAACTCAAACAACAACTCAACATTTGCAAGTTCTGTAATACACCTTTCTCTTGTGATGAATGTAAAACTTGTAGAAGTCAGAAATTACCATTTTTAATGTCCTATAACTCTGCATATCAGCCTCTAGAATTGTTACATATGGATCTCTGGGGTCCTTGTTCAGTTTCTACTGTTTCAGGGTCTTATTACCATGCCAACATTGTAGATGACTATTCCAATTTTTGTTTGATCTTTCCATTAATCGATAAATCTGAATTCAAATCTGTGTTCATTTCATTTATTGCTTATGTTGAAAATCATTTCTCTATATCTGTGAAATGTATAAGAACTGATGGAGGAGGAGAGCTTGTTAATGATTTGCTAGCAGAATATCTTTTATCCAAAGGCATCAGTCATGAAATGACTTGTCCTAATACTCCAGAACAAAATGGAGTTGCTGAAGTTAAACATAAGCACATCATAAGAGTTGCTAGAACTCTTTTCAAACAATCTGGTCTTCCACTTAAATTTTGGGATGATGTTTTTCACACAGCTAACTATCTTATCAATAGACTTCCTGCAAGATCAATTGGTTTTGTTTCAACTTTTGAGTTTTTATTCCACAAAAAGCCAGATACTCATTTCTTAAAGTTTTTGGATGTGCTTTCTACCCTTGGTTGAAACCTTACACTAAAACTAAGCTTGAACCTAGGAGCAAACAATGTGTCTTTCTAGGCTATAGTCAATCTCATAAGGGATACAGATGTCTAGATCCAACTACTGGTAAAGTCTATATCTCTAGACATGTTCAATTCAATGAGTCTTCTTTTCCACATCATTCTTTAAATCTCTTTATTTCTCCAGTCAATCCAAATACTTCAACTGGAAATTTACATTTTCCATCTGCTACTCTAGGAAGCACTGTTACAACATTTGTATCTCCTGCACTTTCACATTCTGTTTCTATCTCTCCTGCAATGCCACATTCCATTCCTGTTAATGATCATAACATGGTTACTAGGGGTAAAAATGGTATACTGAAACAAAAATCATATTATGCAAAAAACATCTTATGTCTGCTGCATTACTTTGTAATACTTCTATTTCAGCTAATGCAAGTCAAGCAAAGAAGAGTATAGTATGGTTTCCTGCTCTCAATAATGAGTATTAAGCATTACAAGATGTTGGCTCTTGGACTCTTGTTGATCCTTATCCAGATCAAAATGTAGTTGGGTGTAAGTGGGTTTTCAAAGTCAAGCAAAATCCATATAGTACTCTAGACAAGCACAAAGCAAGACTTATAACTAAAGGTTTTCATCCAAAGAAGGGAATTGACTTTGCTGATACTTTTAGTCCAGTGGCAAAACCAACAACTATTAGAATTTTTTTCTCAATGGCAGTTCAGTACAACTGGTCTATTCACCAATTGGATGTAAGTAATGCCTTTCTTCATGGTCATCACAAGGAGAAGGTTTTTATGAGTCATCCACCAGGTTTTATTGATCCAGATAAACCACATCATGTATGTTTATTGCACAAATCCATATATTGTTTGAAACAAGCACCAAGGGCCTGGTATGAAAAACTCAAAACTGATCTTACTGATTTACAGTTTGTTTCTTCAATAACAGATACTTCATTCTTTGTGCACAAAATAGGTGATTAAATTTCAGTGGCTCTAGTCTATGTGGGTGACATTCTTCTTACTGGTTCAAACTCAAAGTTTCTTCAAACTGTTATTTCTAATCTCCAAAAGAAATTTCCAGTTAAGGATCTAGGAGATGATCACTATTTTTTTGGCATTGAGATACAAAGAACAGATTCAGTCTTGTTTCTCAGTCAGACTAAGTATGTCATTGATCTTCTCAAAAGAACTAATATGGAAGGAGTTAAACCTTGCAGCACTCCTATTGTTGCAAATGTCAAACTTTCTAAATTAGATGGTACTCTACTTGATAATCCCACATAATACAGGTCCATTGTTGGTGCTTTACATTATCTCACTTGGACAAGGCCAGAGATATCATATGCAGTTAATATGGAATGCCACATATGCAGCATCCAACTACTGTTCACCTTGCAGCTGATAAAAAGAATCTTGAGATACATCAAAGGCACAATTGATCATGGCATTGAATTTAGTAAAAGATCTTCTTTTCGTTTAGGTTATTCAAATTCTGACTGGGCTGGTAATATTGATGATAGAAGGTCTACTAGAGGATACTGCATCTTTTTGGGTAATAATCCAGTTTCCTGGTCTTCAAAAAAGCAAACTACAGTTGCCGAAAGCTCCACATAAGCTGAATATAGAACATCGGCTCATAGTGCTTCTGAGATTGTATGGCTCTGCTACTTGATGAGTGATTTACATATCTCACTTCCAGCATTTCCAAGACTTGGGTGTGACAATATCAGTTTCATTTCTTTGGCCTCCAATCAAGTACTTCACTCCAAGATGAAACATGTACATCTTGACTATCATTTTATCAGATAACTTGAAAATGCGGGGGGTCTAATAACCACACCAAACATTCGTTTAGCAATCTGAAAGGACTTACTCCAATACACTTTATAGAGAATAAACTATACAATTAGACTCAATCTAGAATAAAGTATATCAAAGAGTTTAATATCTCTAACTCTTAATTCAATACGCAATCAACAAATAGAAATATGCGAGCCCGATTGAATATAAAAGAATTAGTTGAACGGTACCAAAAACAAATGTTCAAGTGCCAATCAATGTAAATAAACAACCAAAGGTTGGATATTCTAATTTATTGATCTTAACGCACAAACCTGTGATATTTCAATTATATAACAAAATATAATGCGGAAAAGAAGTAACACAGGCACCAGAATTTTGTTAACGAGGAAACCGCAAATGCAGAAAAACCTCGGGACCTAGTCCAGTTTGAACACCACATTGTATTAATCCGCTACAGACACTAGCCTACTACCAATTAACTTCGGACTGGATTGTAGTTGAACCCTAATCAATCTCACATTGATTCAAGGTACAGTTGTGCTCCTTACGTCTCTGATCCCAGCACGATAATACGTACTTGAATCCCTTAGCTGATCCCACCCACAACTAAGAGTTGCTACGACCCAAAGTCGAAGACTTGATAAACAAATCTGTCTCACATAAAAAAGTTTATAGGATTGAATAAATCTGTCTCCCACAGAAATACCCAAGAGTTTTTGTCCTATCTTTTGATAAATAAAGGTGAACAAGAACCAATTGATGAACCAGACTTATATTCCCGAAGAACAACCTAGTATTATCAATCACCTCACAATAAACTTAATAGACTAGTGAAACAAGTTATTGTGGAATCACAAACGATGAGACGAAGGTGTTTGTGACTACTTTTCTTTCTTTCCTATCAGAGATATAAATTTCAAGCTAATTTTACAATTGCACTCAATCACGATAGAAACAAGAAGATCAGATCACACAACTGCAAAGATAATAGTTGGGTATGGCTTCACAATCCCAATGAAATCTTCAAGTAGTTAACCTACAGGGTATCGAGAAGAAACCTAAGGTCAAAGGAGATCGACTCTAGTTATGCAACAAGTAACACACATGAGGTGTGGGGATCAGGTTTCCCAGTTGCTAGAGTTTTCCTTTATATAGTTTCAAATCAGGGTTTGCAATCCAAGTTACCTTGGTAATAGAGCATTCAATATTCACCGTTAGGTGAAAAAGCTGATTCAACCGAGCTAATATCTTTCAACAGTTAGATCGAACTTAGCTTGTTACACACAAATGAAATATACCCTCATTTAGGTTTATGTAACCGTACCCAAATGTGTACACCATGTTGGTTCACAAATAGTTAACCGAGGTTATCCACATGATTAATCTCATATCAACCTTATTTATCTTAACCATAACTAGTTCAAATGACTCAAATGAAACTAGTTAAAGATTTGTTCAATTGCTAAATTCTCATAGATTTATACAGATACACAATTGAAGCAAAATCGGTTTGATTCACTCGAATCAATATATGAACATTATAGCCACGGTTTGCAATGATTGCATTCCTTATTGATAAATGTTTAGGATCATGTACAACCGATTTTAGAAAGTAACCTACTTAAGTATGCGTACGGGTATGCGTACTTAAGTAACCTGATTTGAGTTTATTTTAGTTTTCAAACTCAGCAGAAATTCACGGACGTGAAATTTCCGCCATTATGCGTACAAGTATGCGTACTTTAGGTAACCAGATGAGTTTGGTTTTGGGTTTCAAACTCAGCAGAAATTCACGAACGTGAACTTCTGCCAGTATGCGTACGGGTACGCATACTTACCCAGTCTAATACAACCTTTTCGTATACACACAAGTATGCATACTTTAGATTCCCGATTTTGGGCTTATACACTAATGTGCGAACACACTATGCTTATATCCAAAGATGGTTACAAGATTCTGAACTCTTTATTTCAATCATCGAAACATTCTTCTATAATGATATTAGCCGTTTTCACACACTATTAACATCAAAGCAATTTTCAAGATATTGAAATAATCATTATCAAAACATTCCAAGTCTTACACCAAATGATTGTATCACACAAACCATTTAAGATGTTGCTCGGAAATTTTATCATGATATAAGATGAACTTGGTCGAAGCGAAAGCTTACCAACACATGTTTCGAGAAATATGTAAGCGAGATATACTCAACTCGAAATCTCAAATGTGTATAGAGAAAACTATATCGTAATACGACTTATATCTCAATATAGGAGATATAATAGAAATAGACTTTCCAAGTGATAGATGAGTTTAAGTCTCCACATACCTTTTGTAGATAAAGTTCCACAAGCTTTCCTTAGTAGTTCTTCGTCTTCAAGTGATAAACGCCATGAAGTCTAAGCTCAACTACACAAACTATGTCCAAGTCCGAGACATCTTGCATGCTGAAAAATGTCATCTCATTCATGGGTTAAAATTCATTAAAGAGGCTCCTAGTATCTCCCATCTCATCTTTGCTGACGATTGTATCTTATTCACTAACGCTACTCATGATGAGGCTAACAACTTAATGTCTCTCATTAAGGATTTTAGTCTCATCTCTGGCCAAGTGATATATTTTCAAAAATATGGATGCTTCTTTAGCAAGAATGTTCATCCATATCATTGTGTCTCCCTCATAAGATCACTTAATGTTAAGAAAGTTGATCTGGAAAGGTAAGAACTTTCTCACTCTTTCTGAAAAGATCAAAGAATGAGTATTTCTCCTTTCTCACTGATCAGTTTGCGAATGGAGTGGCTATGTGGAAAGGTAAGAACTTGACTCAATCTGACAGGTCAGTCATGGTAAATAATCTTTTGAATTCTTCTCCCATCTACCATATGAATTCCTTCCTCCTCCCAGATGACCTCATCCACAAGATGGAGCAATCAAAGCGTGATTTCTGGTGGGGAAAGAATTCAAATGGTGGTTTTTATCCTATGAAATGGGAAAAAGTGTGTAATCATAAAATGAAAGGGGGATTAGGATTTAGGAATTTAAAGTTCACTAATGTTGCCCTTCTGACTAAAACAACTTGGTCTCTTATTCATTCGGAAGATGAACTGCGGTTTAAATTTTTGAAATGCAAATATTTTAAGAATTGTCACCCTCTGCATCACTCAGGAATTAAGGACTCTTTGTGTGTTTGGAAAAGCATTTGTCATGGCCTTAGTATAATTAAGCATCATGCTATTTGGGAAGTTAGAAATGGTGAAAATATTCATGCTTTCACTGATAATTTGGTTCCAAATATGTCTAGTCCCGTATGCATTTCGTATCCTAATCCTAATCTTGGTGTTGATAGTTTGATTGACAAAGATGTAAACACTTGGAATTCAGAAATGGTGCAGCTTTCTTTACTCAAGAAAATAATCAGAAAATTATGAACATTAGAATTCCCTTGTCTGGTAGAGATAGATTAGTTTGGCCATTCATTCACTAAGAATTACAACTTTTCTGTTAAATCAGCTTATAAGCTTTTGGCTGGTGAGTTGTCTCCTGCCGATCCTAATGCTCAATCTAATATGATATATAAAAATCTTTGGAAAGCTTCTCTATTACCTAAAATCCAATCGTTTTTATGGAAATGCATTGAAGGTATTCTTCCTACTAAGGATAGAGTGTCTCGGTTCAAGCCTCATCAAACCAACATTTGTAGAATGTGTGACACCAATTCTCCTGAAACTGTTGACAATCTTATTTTGCATTGCCCTTATTCTATATCTGTTTGGAATTCTTTGTCTTTTGGAAATTTGGTTCTTCAAGATTCTGCTACTACTATTAACATCTATGATTGGATTAGTAAACATCTTTTGTCTGATAATACTCATGGCTGCTCAGTTTTAACTACTGCATGGCGTATTTGGAGAGACAGATGTTTCCATACCTTCCAACAAAAACCCCTTAATACTCATTGCAATGTCAGATTGGCTTCTAGATTGATTAGTGACACAAATGAACATCTTACTTCTTCTAGTAAGAATTATCACCCTACTGCTGTTGACACTCAGGTGGCTCCCTCGAATGAAGACCTTCCACATGACTGTCTATTAGTTTATTGTGATGCTTCTTATGACAAAGATACTAATACTTCTGGTGTCGGGATTGTTGTCTTTAATCAAACAGGGGAGTTCAAAGGATGCAAAACAGTTGCAGGACAATCACTAAATCCAGAGGAAGCAGAATGCATAGCCTTACTAGAAGCTGTTAAGTGGGCTAAAGCTGGAGGTTATCAAAGAATTTGCTTAGGCAGTGATGCAAAGAATGCCATTAGTTTTCTCAATAAAAGTGGGAACCAGATTAGCTGGTCCAACAATTCTATTTTAGAAGATTGTCTTTTTATTCTTAGAGATTTAAGCTTTGTTAAAATTGAGTATGTTAATAGGAATTTTAATGGGTTGGCTTATAAAGAAACTAAACACAGTAGAAGATACAATGTAACATGTGTTTGGTTGGACAATTATCCCCCATTCATCCTAAATCAGTTATAATCTTTCCCTTTATCAATATATCTTCCTTTTCTATCAAAAAAAAATAGTTTTGATCACTAACATTGACAAACATGCTTGAGATAGCAACGCATGCAAGTTCGACCGAGCGGTGCTCTAACAGAACTTGTGCAAAATAAAGCACTTGATGTCTTTTATGTTTCTTCTCTGGATCAGGTGGCAGATATTTTCACAAAAGGTTTACATGGTCCAAGGTTCTCTCTTCTCAGGTCCAACCTCAAAGTAGTCTCTCCTACCTTTTGCTTGAGGGGGAATAATGACATAATCACTGAGTTATGAAGTGGTGTAGGATAGGGACTATGTAGTAGTGTAGGTTAACAACTTTTCTTTCAGTTATTCATACGTGTGTTTTACACACTTCTAGTGGTCCGCACACTTTTCTTCTCAGTGAATATTTCTACTGGTTTCACTGCCAGTCTGTCATGTGTTGTTATTAGTGTAGTATATAAACACTATTACAGTTTGTCCTGTAAGTAAGAAACTATGTTATTTTTCTGTAATTCAAGAACCTGATCAACCTAATTCTAGGTTATCAGTGTAATCCTAAGAAATCACTTCCCCATATTTCGATACATTCGCAGGGACAATTAGGATCCCATAAACTACCAGTATGAGAAGTCATGCCTTTAATAGCATAACAGTCTTCATCGCTGCTCATAGCTCCCGACTTACCAACACACAAGTCATACCAAATACCATGAATTGCAATACTAGTGCAAACATTTATTTCTCAAATCAATGCTAGAAGAATTGAAATTAATACTTACGAGATAAGGATAGGAGGACAAACAAAACAAGAAAGCAGCTGTAGAATGAATAAGAAACAAAAACTTTAGCCATGGCTGTAGTAATCATATTTCACCTGAATGTTGCAAAAACTAATCTAAGATACAGACTAACACTACAGTTATCTGTAGTTAGACATGATTGCTTCTAAAATTTCTATTAGTTTATTTAGCGTCAACTAATCTTCCCCCTTGAAGGCCTTGACAAAATATGCTTTCACATTGAACGGTGATCAAACCCTCGCTTCCTATTTGCCGAAATATGCCTTTTCTTATGAAGAAGCTATGGTGAGGACACTTGACGAAACTCTATTGGTTATAATAATTAAAAATTTGTTTACACTTTGTTTCAATCAGCTACTCAACCCTTATTTAACTAGTCGCCGTCTACAGAAAGGTAGGTGGACAACACTTCAGTCAGAGTTTAAACCTAATTAATTTCATTACACCTTGTTTACACCAAATACTTAATTGTACGTTAGTAACACCGTTATAGGTGGAAATACTTCCATCAAACAAAAAAAAATTTATGCCGAAACAAAATCAAGTCAATAAGAATCAATTTTTCTAAAATTGTTTCATTAATAAGGAAACCAAATTATTATGGAAATAGTGTTGGTAAGGAAACTGGATGGTTCATCGTCTATATATAAACTTCATAAACTGTACAATATTCAGAAAATTATTCAACTACAGTTTCGGTTAAAATCATGGCAGCCTTTAATCAAGATCAACTCAAAGAGTTTCAAACAGAAACTACCACTACAAGAAAAACTGGCTTAAGCGACCAAAATCCCAGCAAGAGCCCATAATTTTAGTCACTTTAAGGGTTTAAGCATCCAAAGTTGCAACTGCCATAAAGTTTGGCGGCTACAAACCTGTGTCGTCTAAAATCTAGCCACGACCGAATGTGTTTGCTCGCTACATCACTCTTTCAAGTCATCTATAGCAGCTTGAAAAGTGCTCAGGTAGCTATTCACTTTGAGGCACCGACTCCTAGCAACTAAAAAATGAATCGGTTGGTACAACCTCTCTGAGCAACCAAGTTTAAGCGGCCACCACATGTTCAAAAGAGAAGTCAGTTTTGTAAGTAGGCATTTGAAACCGATAATGATCTCATTTTAGTTTCTTATTGGTTAGATTAGTGTCATACGGATCATGGTTGTTATCTTAGTTTACTATTAGGGGTGCACAATGTCCTGTCGGTCCGGTTTTTAGGCAAAACCATTGACCAAACCGTATACACCTCGGTTTTCGATTTCAAAACTGCCACGGAACTGTTGATGGATCGGTTGCGTTTGAAACCGATCCTAGTCCGCTTGGTCATTTTTCTGGCTACTA
>NW_020647415.1:0-76481 GCF_003573695.1 Papaver somniferum | reverse complement strand
CTGGTTCCAAATGAGAAAAAAAAAAAAAAACAAAAGAAACCAAAAAACTATCCTACAACATGAAATAGATCTCGGAGCTTTACCGAAACCTTGAAAATTTAAAACTATATCGATAATCCCTCCGATCAAAAAATCTGTGGAACTTGGTCAATTATGCCGATTAACGCATCAGTTCTCATCTCGGTGAAAAATAGAAATCAGCTTGGCCAAGTTGAAATTTTTGGTCTCGGATAAATTAAGTGAACTAAATGGATATCTGAGTTGACTTAATAGTCAACCATATAAACGCATGGAATCCAAGAAAAATCGAGTAACTATTGAATAAAATTGATTAATAACGGGTGAAATTCATTTGAAATTAATAGGCAATAATACAATTATACCCATGGAATCCAAGGAAAATCGTGTGGAGCGAGCGATGTTGGATAAGGTTAATATATAACAAGTGAAATTGACTAAAGAGTATGGACATTCAGCTAAAATTATCAATAACATGAGAAGCCGATGTAATCCAAGAGAAAATGGGTGAGGTTGACCAACATAAAGTAAAACTGACAGATAAAAAAAGAAATTAAGTGTACTAAATGAAAGTTCGATTTGATTTAATAGTTAACCATATAAACCCATTGACTCCAGGAGCAATCGAGTGATGTCGAGTGATATTGAATAAAATTGATTGATAACATGTGAAATTGACTATAGTCAATCGGCGCATACGGTTAAAATTATGAATAATTAGAAGAAAACCGATATATCTGATTGAAAATGAATGCATCAACCAAATTTGGTAAGATTGACCGGTAACAAATAAAATTAAATGAAGTGGATGGAAATTTGATTTGAATTAATTGGTAACCTTATAATTAAACCAATGGGAATCTAAGAGAAATTGAGTGAGGCCGAGAGAGATTGGATAACATTAATATATAACAGATGAAACCTTTTTCCGGCGACTTCGAAAAAGAAAGTGGCTCCGAGGTCGAAACATGGCCGGTAGTGGACTACTATAAGTCGGAAACTATGTAAGAACGTACCAATGTACAATATGCCAGAACATGATATTACTTCAAGACTTCTTGACGATATGTATACACGGTATGCGTATAATATGCCAGAACATGGTTTGTTTAACGTTTCAGGGTATATTCCGAATTCATCGTTCGTATGAAGTAGATGGACTTATAGTAGTCCACTCACCGCCAGGTTACGATCGTATGCGTACAATATGCCAGAACCTTGCCGAAGCTTCTTGGTTCACAGTTTGTATTCCGTTATACCACATTTGATGTTCGAATCAACACTGAGCTTCATATTTATCGATTTAGATGATGTATCATGCTAAGTTTGAAGTCAGAACCCTCCCAGAGCTTCTTGACTCATAGTTTGTATGTTGTTATACCACATTTGAAGTTTGAATCAAAACTAAACTTCATATTTATCGATTTCGATGATGTATCATGCTAAGTTTTGAAGTCAGAAACCCTCCCGGAGGTTCATGGATCATAGTTTGTATGTTGTTATACCACATTTGGAGTTCGAATCAACACTAAACTTCATATTTATCGATTTCAATAATGTATCATGCTAAGTTTGAAGTCAGAACCCTCCCATAGGTTCTTGGATCATAGTTTGTATGTTGTTATACCACATTTGGAGTTCGAATCAACACTGAGCTTCATATTTATCGATTTTGATGATGTATCCAGCTAAGTTTGAAGTCTGAACCATCATGAATTTCGTGGTGCATCTCTAGTAATCTTATAATCTGAGTTTACCAGTGTGAACTAAATCTACTTCATGACCTGTATGACTTGTAAAAATTACTTCATGACTATTCGAAATTCAAACCCGAAACACAAAAACACAAAGAGAAAGCACAAAGAAACACACCAATTATCGAATTCATTTTTCGTTTTCCCGATTCATTCTTATATATTTTTTGGATTTTTTTATATCAGAATGTCGAAAATAATGTTCTAAATTTATTTATATTTTTTTTGGATTTTTTTTCATGTTAAAGGTTGATAATTAAACCGAAAACATGAGTTCGTATTAACACAAAAGAAACACAAATGCGTCTCAATCCGTATGAGCATCACAAATAAAATCTCAACCGTCAGATTCTTTTCTCAATCCGTATGGCTAGATCCAACGAACTCCGTCCATCACTTTCATTCACCCACCAAACCCTCCCAACCACTCGAAATCTATCTGTTTTGCTCTATCTTCATCTTCTCTGCTCTTCGTCTCCTCCATAGATCGATGACCGGCGGCATTCCTTGAGAAAATCTAATTCACTTAACCCATATTTTACTCGTCATCGCCGTCTCCTCTCCCCCTCTTCACCTGCTTCTTTGAAACTCATTTTCTCTTCTTATTCTCTCTTCTTCTTTCTTCTTTTTCGTTCTTCTTTTCTGCTCTTCTTCAGTTGAAAATCGAGAGGTCAAATTGAGTTATGGCTTGAAGAAATTTATATCGTGAGGATGTATAAAAGAAGCAGGAGTTGGTGTTTCTGCTAATTATGAAGAATAGGATTGAGTCCTGTTATGAATCGATAACTAGGGTTTTCTCAGTGAATCGGTAATTGAGTTAGAAATTGAGAAATTAAAGTGGGTTCGGTGAACACATTATGATGAGGAAGAATTAGTGATTGATGTGTGAGTTTTAATGAAGATTAGAGAAGCTAAGTTTTAGGTGATTATTATTGTTTTGATTGATGCTGATTTTTTGTTTGAATTAGAGTTTGAATGTGTGTTTGGGTTTTTTTGTGCAGATATTGTGGTGGATGATTTTGCGAGTTGCAGGAATCACATTATGGATCTCTGTAAGTGGATCTTTGTGATTATTTTTTGCGGTTTCTTGAAATTGGAACTTTAATTTCCTGTTTTGTGTTTTGGGGCCATATGAATTGTAATTAGGGTTTTGTTTCTCGTTTAAGTATTAGAATTGCAAGTTATCAAAGTCTTGCAGTTGAATTTCTTGTTGTGTCAGCTAATTTGTTATAGAATTTGTAACCACTTTCTAGGATTAAGTCAGCTAATTTGTTTTATTTTTTTGTATGTAACCTCTTTCTAGGATTAATAATTGAATTTGGAGCTTCATTGGATTGAATTTGATTAAGTTATTGCAATATTTACTTCTAGTTGTATTCATTGGACTTAGGGATTGTATATCATTTCTTATTTTTGAACTTATGATTGTTTTGGATGTGTATTGGATTGGTGTATCCGAATTTTTTGGCTGAAGAGGATGTGGAAACAGTTGAAACTGCTGGAACACAAACAATTGAATTCTGTGTAGACATATTTCTAAAATTCATGAATCCAGGAGGACTTACAAGTTGATTTAGGCATACTTAGGGTATATCTCTTGCTTCCTTTTAAATTTTGAGACTACTTTGATATGATACTGACTGATTATCTTGTCTGCATCTCACTTTTAGGATCTTCGATCTAAACTGGAGGAATTCTTCAATGCACAAATGGCTTACTTGTGCGGATAGAATAGAAATCATGGTAACTCAGACTCCAGTCTTCACTTTTATTTTTCTTCTCTCTTTTATGTTGGTTTGCTTACTTTTCTTGAATTGTTGAGCTTACAACAGATGCTCGGTAAGATTCACAGTTTCTTAAACAAAGAGATTCCAGAAAACATGATTGTGAGGATTTCACATGGCTACATATAGTTCCCAATTCTCAAAGGCTGTGGCTCATGAAAACATGACTGCGAGGCAACGACAATTAAGAAAAAGGAATTTAGGTAACTCACTCTGTCTCTCTCTTTCTCTTAGTTATTTATTACTAATTTCAACTTGTAGTTGATTCTTCCTGCCAATCTTACATGCTCAAGAGTTACGACAACAATGCCACTCAGTCTTAGTTACATAACCACTTCTAGGACAATGATACTGCCAAGGGAGCTAGTGTTTATTTGTGCAATGATGTTGTGCTTATTTCAGTATGGGTGAAGAAGATGTGTTTGACCTTTACTGTTTTGTTGTAGGAAGACTGGTGGAGATGAGGAACGAATGGCAGCCATTGCAGCTTACATGAAGCTTAATTGGCAGGGCCTTCAGAAGAAGGTTGTCTTTGTTACTGTTATTACAGATCTCAACACCTTCCATCGCACATGGTGAGTTCCTTATTCTTATTAGTGTGAATTAGTACATATGTTGCTTTCACGTTATCAGATCAATCATTCAAACTTGCCTTTCAAATGAGTGAATCATTTTATCAGAAGAATATTTTAGACCATGCCTTTGATGTACAAAAATGGAATCAGTTTATTCATAATACGAACGAACCATAGTTTGCTTGAGGATGATCTGTGAGCTTATACAATCATTCTTTTTTTGTTTCAGGTTCAACACTGGTGTCAACCAATGCTACTGCCCTTCGGACGAGGTTTCCAAGACGGCGTTGGTTGATGGCCTAGAGTCTTCCCAGATTCGCGTGTTTGGTTTTCCCGTCAGGCCCTCGTTTTTTCGGCTGTAAAGAAAACTGCAAGAGCTCTCGGAGAAGCACTATTCAGTGCAGAACTTGGTAAACCAATTGGACAGATCACCATGGAAAGTCCAGTAAAGGTAATAGGTAATTCACTTGTTCTGTATATCTAACTATGTAGTCAAGTGGGATTGTTTTTTGATAAAATCAATTTTAGATGCTTTTACTGGAGTCAATAACAGTTTTCTTTGTTCACCACAGATCAGATGATCCGAGACCCAAATGGAGAAATGGATGGGTGCTTGTGACTGCATTATAACCAAAGTATGGAGACACGTTTCTTCTTATTAGTATTTTCCTGGAAACCCATTGGTTACTTTATCCATCTTTACTTGCATTGTCTTGTTTTTAGTTCTTATGATTATTATTTTTTGTAGGCTGGACTTGGAACAATTGCGGAGGCCTTGATAAGGGGCCTTCCAATCATGAAGCAATGGCTAGGCAGTTGTATTGCAGGCTCTGGTGTTGTGTTGGTGCAGTCGGTGTGTCTAAGGGCTAGAAAGGTTTTACTAAAACAAAAGTGTTGTTAGATTTTTAATTTTTTTTGGTGTTGAAGTTCTGTAAAACTGATCTTATGTAGTAACAAACAACAGATCTTGTCTTTTTTTTAAGAAATGATGTAAATGATCTATGTGATATCATAAAACTTGATTCAGTTTTTAATTTGGTTCATAATTTGTTTTAGTATCAATTTTAATTTTAATTTTAATTTCAATTTGGGATTATCTAAATCGAAATCGGCCAGATACTTCCGGCACCGGCAAAAAGTTTGGTAGCTCAAAAATATAAGCAACCAACTTCAGGTATTTCACTTGCTCTATTATTATGGTTGGTCTATCTATGAAGCGATCGGCATTTCACTTGCTCTATTATGGTTGGTCTATCTATGAAGTGATCAACGTTTTACTTGCTGTATTTTGGTTGGTCTAGCTTTAAAGCGATCACTATTTTGCTTGCTCTAGGGAGGTCGGTTTAGCCATGAAGCAATTAAGAAAAGAGACGCTACATGATAGTTGTTTGATTACTAAAGCGATTGCCTAGCTGCTCTAGACTTGTAGAAATCCCACCTTTAGCAACTCGAGAGCGAGAGCCAAATTAAGTCGCTTTAAGGGTTAGAGCGACTCAATATGGGCTTTTCCAACCAAAAATGCCTGGTCGCTTAATCCAACTTTTCTTGTAGTGTACTAGGACTGCTAGGAGCTTGAGGCTGAATCTTTTCCGCTGCTCATGATAAACAAATATATCATATTCTGTGTTGGTAAACTCTTACGCAAATTACAATCGCATGTTTCTGAAATATATGCTCTTTTGATTTGATTTTAGGTGTTCAATGTGATGTCTGGAAGAGTACTTTGCAGGTATGATATCTGGGTCTTCAATAATATGATTTTCCTCTCATTAACAAATTGCAATCGCATGTTTCTGAAAATAGGGGTTTCCCTGTTGGCGGAGTGAGTTTTCATATTAGATTTGTGATTTCCTTTACCCATCCAGGAACAAAAGAATCAAAAAAAATAATGTATGGATCTAAATTCTATGGACCTAATTGCAGTGCAAAACGCCCGCCAGGTATACAGATATAAAGAAGGTGATGCTAATCTCTAAGCCTTAATCTCTTCTTTACCCTTATTTGGCAGCTATGTTATCATTGATACTGTTTTATCACATTGCAGGTAGCTTAAAATTTGTGAGCTACAATATTTCGTTGATGTGAGTTTTTACATTGCTCGGGAAATTGTGTATGGCTATAAATAGTCTTCTACTAAGCCAATTAGATCAATTTATTGCTTTGGAGAGTATTATGATTAAATGTCTGCATTTGTACTAGCGTGTAAAGACTATTTTTTTTTGTTACACCAGTAATAAGTATTTTAAACATATTATTATCTTTGTTTCCTCTATGCAATGGAACATGTTTGCTTGAATGTTGTCATAATGTTAGTTCATCCATATATTCGTGTGTATCTGCCTCAGTTTAGTCAATATGATACTGCAATCATACATTTGTATTGATACTGGATGTGAGGAAGTTTTCAAAATACCATCCGACGATCATTAGCTTGCTTTGCACTTTTATGGTTTGGTTTGCTCTTTCCTACAACTCTAATTTACACCATAACTGTCCTATTTAATTAGCAATGCATGAGGGGCTTATATTTATATGTTAGTTGCAGGACTATTATGTTGCTGCAAACTTGCACACAATGATAATGGAACTGTGGACAACTGTAAAGATCTAGAGAGATTTGAATATAAGGACGTCACAGTAAAAGACAGTGTTAAGAACCCATGGATAGTAGTATTGAAGACTTGGAATTGGAGAATGACCCCAGCAACGGAACCACCACCAATGATAGATGTCAGGTACATTTTAAAATGTAAGGGATTTCAAAACTTTAGAAGAGTTCAAAATATTTAAGATATAAAATTTTATGTTCTACTTAGTGTGATTGGTTGATTTAAGGTCATCATTCTCCTCTTAGGAATGCTGAATCTGCACTAGACCATTCACCATTTTTAGGTGGTTGCGAAGTTGGGATAGATATGAAAACCGAGATATTTGAGGCCTGTAGCAAGCTAAAAAATATGTGTCAGGTATGCTCTTCTTCGTCAATTTGGCTAGAACCACAGGTTAGACTGTTAATCTTACTGATTTCCCATCTCTGTTAAGAACAATGTATAGTGGTTTACTTATTGAAGACTTGGACCATGACCACCCCAACAAAACCGTTTCCTATGACAGATATTTGGTTACATTTTAAGAAGTAAGAGACTTTTAGATTTTTGAAAAAGTTCAAAATATTTAAGATATACAGCTTTTCTCTTCGACTTATTGTCATTTGTCATTAGTAATTGATTTGGGGGTTATTGTGTTGGAGTATGTGGCTCGATAAACACCACATATGTATAGCTAGGATAGTCCCACATGAATAAGAGGAGTACATGTGGCGCTTAATAAGCTTGGGCATCGAGGCTTTTTAGATTAAAACCCCACACCTACTGCAACAGGTGGTCAAGTGGGAACAGTATCGTTGCTATGTGGTCGGGCCCAGAAATAGGGTCCGGCGGTCCGTGAAGATCGTGACATATTGTTCTTCACTTAGGAATGCTGGATCTGCACTAGATCATTCACTATGTTTGGTCCAGCTACATCAACCAGAAAGAAAGTGGAGTCTAAGGAAAAGCCAATGACCCCTTATGCACCTCAAGTGAAAAGCAGTATTAGAGCATCAAAAACCATTGTTGCATGGAGCCTACAATTTCCCTTGCATAAATATGATCTAATTGAGTTCTTTAAGCATGCCGGGTAAGTTGTTGATGCGCGCTATAAGGATGGACATTAAAAGGGAACCTGCTGTATTGATTTTGCTATTGATGAAGCTGCCAAGAAGGCATTTTAGTTGGATGGTCAGCACTTGGGTAACAGGACAATCAAAACACCTGTCCAAGGTAATCCATGGATGGATTGTGTTCACAGGTATCCTGTTCGCGAGTCAGATTCAGACCAAATAATCAAGAGAACACATACCAAATGATAATCCGATTTAAAGACTCAATAACCTAGAAAAATAAAGCTCCCACGTTGAACGGTGAGGAAACCCTCGTTTCTTATTAGCCGAAATAAACCTTTTGTGGCTTTGGTGAAATGAGAGTTTTTGTGAGGACATTTGGTGACGTATGATAACACAAAAGGAAATCTCAACTTACCGCGTTTAGTATATTATGGAAGTCCAAATTCAATTCGGAAGTCAAGTACCTATTATAGTAGTACTCTTTTTTCCAAATTAATACATACGAGAAGAACAAACACCCACATATTTCACACATACATTCTGCGAAAATAAAAGAAATAAATAAATAAAAGCTGCGCATAGGTCATCCATATTGCTTATGGTGAATAAAATTCGTATCGAGGGGAAAGCTCCGCGCACACCAAGTAAAAAAAAATGCCCGGTGCGTAGCAGGGGCACAAATCTAGTTTAACTTAATGTAGTTAGCTAACTTTTTGTTGAATAAAGTGTTCACTAATTTAAAATTGGAAATTCTAAAGGTTAAATATAAACTTGATACTTAAAGTGTTTGTAGATCGAGTTCAGTAACCAACTCTTTCCATATACATACTGTATTGCCAGAGTTTTGAATTGCTAGAGCAAATCCACATTCAGAGGAAAAATTAATAGCAGAAATTGAACAGAAAATTTGTTACAACATAAACATAAGTTTCAACCAATCTTAAATTTCTCTGATCTCTACACTCAAGTCAGAAATCAAGCAAAAGATTTCATAGGAATTTCATCAAACAGAAACTTTTATTCATTTGAAACAACTAAATCTAGTAGAAATTTCATCAAATAGTAATACTACTTTCTGAAAGAAAACCCAACGCCATTTCATTCGCAACCTGTATTTCATAAACTATCCTTGAGGGATAAAGATGATATATACTTAGATATTTGGATTTCTGGAAGGAAAAAGGAAATAAGTGATGAAGATGATATATACTTAAATCTTTTGACTTGCCAAAGGAAAAAAGAAATACTTTTGAGAGGATAAGTCATTATGACAAAAATATTTTTATTGTATTTGTATATGATGATTCTCGTGATAAGCAAATATCTGGTTCTTAACCCATATCTCCATTATCATTTTGCAAAGAGAATTTTGATTTACAGAGTAAATATACAGAAAGAGAGAGGCGGCGAGGTTTTGTTAGAGACATGGATTCCCAACCTTATACAATATGTATGTATATATATGTTGGGTGGTTTTCTTGTTAAACCCTAAGAACTAATCTGATTAAGCCCAATGGCACTGGACCGGCCAGTATTTGCTAGTACTATAAGTGGGCCGAGTAGTTGATTTATATCTACCATGCCATACGTACTTGAACCGGCGAAAACCTTACGGTGTGTTTAGTGGCAAAATTCATAATTCTTAGAGATATATAATACAGGAAACTAGGCGCAGGCCCAAAAAAATAATATTCTTATTGTCAGGCCCAAGATTAATTTTAGTTTGTGAAAACTACAGGGAGACCCATTGTCCCAGACTTTTTCACTGTGAAACCCACACTCAGAAAAATACAGGCGCGCACCCATTTTTTGGAAGAAAATTATTCTCAAACTCATAATTTCTGAAATTCTGCTTCGGTCTTTTTTTTCTTTCTTTCTTTCTTTCTTCTTCATCTTCTATTTCTTTTCTTCTTCCTCTACATGTGTAAATCGAGAACACAAAGAGGATGAAATTCAGAGATGAATCTGGTTAGGGTTTACTGTGAGATTGAGTAATTGATTTACAGAGATGAGGAAAGGGTTTGTTGTGGTTATGTTGGTCGAAGAAATTAGGTTTTTGTTCTGTGATTTTGAGAGAATAATGATGTTACAGACAATAAGGAAGAACGGGTTTGTATCAATTCGTGAAGGCAGTAAAGATTGAAGAGGGTTTTGATAGAATTGATGATGGAAGAAGTCAGTGGTGCTGAGTTGAAGTCCGATGATGGAGTTGGAATCGATCTTATTAGGGATTATTCTCCCACTGTATAATCGATGCTGGTTATGATGGTGAGATTGAGAATTACAGAGAATTACAGATAAGTTCTCAGGTTAGAATGTCAATTGAAATTAGGTCTCCAAGTTTAGAGAGAATTGTCAATCTGTTGGCTTGAGTTAGTGGTAATTTTGATTGTAAACTCTTTGAATTAGTGATTCAGAACTTGATTTGAGTTGTGCAGTTGGTGGTTATCAACAGAGGAGTCGGGATTGGTGTTGTAGTTCAATGTCGAACAGGTGGCCGAGATGGTTGCAATTGATGATGTGACTATGGGTCTAATTGCATGAAAGAATATGGAATTAGTTTCATGAAAGTGGATGCATAACCTGTTATGCATCCGAAAACATGACTGCATAATGCATTATGCATCGAGAAAATTGTTGCATAATCTTTTATGCATCGAGAAAATGGATACATAACCTGATATGCATTATTTAAATATGGTTGCATCAATTTTTTCTGTACGAACTAAAATCAACCAAAACAATGGTTAAATAACTTGTTATAGATGCATAACTTTGTTATGCAGATACATAACTTGTTATGCAGTCGAAAAAATGGTTGCATAATGTGTTATGCATCTTTTTTGGAGGCTGCATAATGAATATGCAGTCAGTTTTCAAAAAATTTCCCTAAAACGATGATCACCTCCGATTTTTTCGTGAAAAACAAAAATTTGATATTGTTGTTTGTACTCGTTGCGTAGCTCTCTTAAAAAGATTTCCAACGATATAAAATTTGTAAAATTACAAGGCGCGGATTTTTAGATATGTTATATTCAAGTTGCGTTGCCAATTATACCCCTGAAAAATTAGGCTGCATAACGATTTATTCCTGAAAAAATAGTATGCATAATAAGTTATGTATTGATTCTTAATAATTTTGGGTGTCACGGTATCTAAAATTAATTGTGGGCCTGACAATAAGAATATTATTTTTTTGGGCCTGCGCCTAATTTTCCCAAAGTTTCTATGACACCCATAATTGTATGAAATTTTGAAAACTGTCTGTATAACGGGTTATGCATCCTAATTTTTCAGGGGTATAATTGACAAGCGAACTAGAATATAACATATCTAAAAAACCGCGTCTTAGAATTTTTACAAATTTTATATCGTTGGAAATCTTTTTCAAGAAAAAAGCGGAAGTGATCATCATTTTAGGAAATTTTTTCAAAAACTTGATACATAACCATTATGCAGTCACCAAAAAAGATGCATAAGACATTATGCAGATACAACAAAAAGATGCATAAAACGTTATGCAACCATATTTTGGTTTATGCATTTACTAATTTAGTTATGCAACTGCTAAAACGATATATACACCTAAAAAAATAACATCACAAAAAACAAAAGACGCATAACGAATTATGCAATAATTTTTTCGACTACGTAACAAGTTATGCATCCATTGTTTTGGTTAATTTCAGTGCTTACAAAAAAATTTGATGCATGATGCATGCAGCCATATTTTTGGTCATATCAAGTTATGCATTAATGCTTACAAAAAAGTGGTTGCATAATGCTTTATGCATCCATATTCACGACTGCATAATATGATATGAAGATATTATTGTAGGTGCACGAAAAGTTATGCAATCTTTTTTCTTTGTTGGTTTCAATATTAACAAAAATATTGGTGCATAACGTGTTATGCAACCGTTTTCTGGACTGCATAACAAGTTATGCAACAAATTTTATCGATGCATAAAAGGTTATGCATCCATTTTCGTAGCTGCATAAAAAAATTATTCAACCATTATGACCAATACCAGCATATTCGTAACTTCCCAACTTTAATGATAATCAATAAAAGAAATTGAACTTATTTTCTTCCGGTAAGTCGGTGGCAAAATGGACCAGCTAGCAAAATGAGAACTCGTGTATTCTGGACAACTAAACAAGACTTGCTGCTAAATAGGAAATTTATTACGGTATGAGCAATGTAGTTAATATCGGATATCGGTTCATCTCGGCCGCGACCGATACACTGGTACGATTTTATATCGGGGATATTATCGTTGAAATATCGGTCTAATATCGGTTCTAAATTTACGGATAAAATATAATAGATACCATCAATTTTATCAAAAAAAACAAAAGAGTAACTTCAATAACTTTAAAGTTCAATACTTAAAAGGATAATTAAACAAGTTTAAAGTTCAAACCGGAAACAAGAGATTAACTTCACCAACTTTAAAGTTCACAAACTAAAATGGTAACTAAAAATAGATAACACAATTTTATTCTAAATAATAGATATCATCATCTTCAGTAGCTCCATTAGCTCCATCAAGTAGTCCATTATCAGTGTCTAACATCAATTGATCAGTATCATAGCCATCATATTCAGAATCGGTTGGGTAAGTAGACTTGCTTCGAGAGCTACACGCACCCCTACTATCAACTGGACGACTTTCTTCGCCAAGAATATCTTGAAAATCATCCAAAGTCATGTAAGTTCTGTGGATCCAACTATTCATCATTTTCATCATGCTCATCAAGAAAAATAGGGTCACGAGCTTTCCCATCATCATTATATTCTGCAATTTCTTTATAACGACGCTGCAATTTTTTGTTATATTGGATAAATACACTATCATTCAATTTTTGTTGTGTTATGCGATTCCGCTTCTTGGTGTGCAACTGAAATACAAAAAATAAGTAACTAAACTGATTGTTTCATGCATTCCAGTTTGTTGTGATAAGAACATACATTGTTGTTTCATGCATTGTTAAAATTTATGACTTTGCAAAGAACATAATGCAACTGTAAAGATAGAACAAGTAAGACTCACATTTTGAAATGTGCTCCAGTTTCGCTCACATGGGGAAGCAGAAGAAGTAAGACTCAATACCCTGATTGCAAATTTTTGTAGGTTTGGGACATCGATTCCTCCATATGTAATCCACCAATCATCTGTCATAAACATGAACAAAGTAGCTAATCAATACAAACCTATTTAACACAAACGTAACCAAATTTTAAACTTAAAGTACAGGAAAACTTACGAGGTTGATCTTTGTCTCTTCTTTTTTTGCAAGTCTGACTTCCTAGGATTCCATAAGCATCGATGTACATTCTCAATTCAGTTATTTCCATCTCAAGTTCATATTCATTGGTTTTAAGCTTTTCCATAGCTGTATGAAGTCCCCTTTTGATTTCTATGTACTTTGGACCATTATCCATCAAATGAGCTGGAATCTTATAGAATATGGAAGGATTTAGATAATAAGCCGCACAACGTAGAGGATGATTAAAGTTATTCTTCCATCTCTTATCAAAAACAGCCTTAACTATAACCCAAGTATCATTATCTTCAGCCAAATTCTTCTCAAGTTGATCCCTTGCTATTCTCATTGCCTCATAAAAAGAATGCATTGTAGGTTTGCGTTCGATATCCACTAATCTTACTACCTTAACTAAAGGCTTTAGCACCCTACAAGAGTAATCGACATCTTCCCAAAATTTGATATTTGTAACAATTTTAAGTGCATTTACTCCCACATTTTCTCTTGCAAACCTAGTTTTTACCCACCTATCATTCACAAACACCATTTGCAGAGGAGTTTTATACTTTTGAAGACTCTCTAGTGTGTAATATTGAGTTGCAAATCTAGTTTTTGTAGACCTATGTAAGTCTGCACTAGTCAACTCCCTCATTAAGCTCAATACTTGAAAATGAGCATAAATATATGTAACTAGTCTCTTACCTAGTATGACGGCTGTCTTGGTTCTTGGAAGCTTGGAACCAAGTTCTTCTAGCATCAACTGAACACAATGAGCACCACAAGGAGTCCAAAATATATGTGGGTATTCAAGCATTAAGTCCTTCCCTGCCTTTTTGAAGTTAGAACCATTATCAGTAATGAACTGAACCACATTTTCTGCACCAACATCAACAATTACCTCCTTTACAAGCTTACGAATGAAATCAGCATCATTGGTTCTATCTGAGGCATCCACGGACTTCAAAAATACTGAACCTTTAGGACAATTCACCAAAAAGTTAATAAGATGTCTCTTTTTCCCATCCGTCCAACCATCTGACATGATAGAACATCCAAACCTCTTCCAATGTTCCCTAAAGGTATCAACGAACATCCTCATTTCTTCTAATCGGTCCTTGAAAAGATTGGTACGAATCTGATGGTAAGATGGGGGGGGGGGCATAGCTAACATCAACAAAAAAAAAAAGTCAGCACATTATGCAATAGTCTGCAATAGTCGGCATATTATGCAATAGTCAACACATTATGCAATTCCAGACAACACAGATGTTATGAGATTTCTAAGAAGCATGTTATATCATTCACACATTTAACAAGCAACTAGTTCTGAATAAGCAAGCATCAATCAAGGAACAAGCAAGGAACTAGTTCATCAAGGAAAACAAGGTTTGACAAAAATACCTTTCCCATAATCACCAATTGCAAAGATCATTTCTTTGAAACTTGGGCAACGAACGGTATTAAATGCCACTAAATTCTCAGTCATCCAAGATGATATGCATTTCCATGCAGTCTTTAATAACTTCTCTTTCACTACACAGTTCCTTTCAGCGGTGACCTTTAGAGTTTTCTTGTGATCTGTCCTCATATATAAATCAATAGGACCTCTTGTATTACTTTGGGTTATTCGCTTTCTCTTCGTCTGATTTTGAACATGTAAATCAACACCACTACCACTGCCAACATTGCCATCAATTTCAACTTCTTGTTCCCCAACATCTGTGTCAACATCAGAGCCTTCATCAGAGTTGAATGTACGCTGGTACACTAAATCAATGTTAGCCCTATGAGCATTTTTTGTCTTCTTTACAGCAAACAACTGATTTACTTTGTTGATAACAGAAGTGGTTGCATTCGGACATGGTGAAGTATTCCCTGACTTTCCTACGAGATGCTCCTTAAGCCTTGTGATTCCACCACCACGGATTAATTTGTTACATAACAAACATGTAATAATATTTGGATTTTCTGGGTCTTTGCGTTCACCCCATTCCCATGCCGGATCCCTAGCTTGCGTAGAAGAAGGCAATAAACCACATATATTGTTTGTGGTGTTTGCATTGGATGCACTAGAAGAATTCATAGCCATAACCTAAAACATAAATAGCTAATAAATCAACCAAAATAAAAAAAAAACAATAATAAAGAAGGTCTATTAATAAGAATGAACCCTCAAAAATAAGTGGGTTTTGAAGATGTTGACGAATTTAATTAATCAAAGCAAAAAAAAAAAGACAATAATAATCAATAGTCTCTGAGATTTCAAAACCCTAACCTTCAATTAATCAATAGTCTCTGAGATTTTTAGATGAAGAACATCAGCTAATCAAAAGTTCCTTCCTTAGATTGGATTCTCAATGATGATATTTGAAGAACACGACTTGCTGAATCAGGTATTTGAAGAACACGATCTGTTTTTCACTTCATCTCCTCCACAGTTCCTTTCTTTTCTCTTCCACAGTTCGACTGAAAACAATCGAATGAAAATTTTAGGGATTTAACCTATACCGGAACTGAGAAACCAAGATTACCCTTACACTTTACACAAAATGACCGGTACCGGTTAATTTCGGAAAATATCGTTTCGTCCGTATCGGCCGATTTTATCGGGTAAATATCGTATCCCCGATATCCTTCATACCGTACCGTTCTAGACCGGTATCCGAAATTTCGGCGATATATCGGCCGATATGGCCGATATTGACTACACTGGGTATGAGACGAGAGGTATAAGAATTTTGTAGGCTTTCTTACACTTGTCTACTTCCACATCAGGTCATCACCCATATATACACCTCCTTCCCTGAATAATATCAACTGACATGTTATTATACCGAGAGAACTCCAAAGAAATCTATAAATTACAGTTGCCAACTTTAATACTCTCATGCTTAACTATATTCTGAACTATCTTATTTTCCACCTAGTGGGTCCATTTTCTGTTAAGTAGATAGTTGTTTAATTTACTCTTATACATCTTTCGCAGTTCTCACTGGATTAGCAGCATCATGTTATGCTTTGCAGCCTCACCCAACACATGAATACATGAACACATGCTTCATTAAAATAATCCAAACTCACTTTCAATTTCTTCTAATTCCTTTCCTCATCTCCATCCACCATCTCACGATCATTCAACAATCAATTTAGTTGAACAACAACCCCATACAAACCCAATTTTGGTCCATGTTTAGAACTCCACACATCTGTTGATGTCGCTTGAATTCATTGTTGTTGTTGCCAGTGTAGAGACTTAGAACGACCACTACCAATTTGAGAGAACAAAATCCATGCTAAACCCCAGATTCGATTGCAGTTATAAGACGCAAATTCAACACCACCAGCTTCTTGATTTCACCTCCAATTTCATCGATGTATTGCTGCATCTATTTCTTAATTGAGAAATTCCATTTACCCATGCTTGAATCAAATGAGAACTCCACAGGGCACGAGCACTAAACTCACAATTGCATCTGTTTTATTACCCAGCTTCGGTGCTGCCAATTGACTCTTCTCTAATACTACCAATCAACGCCATGGATGAATCACAGATGATCGTCTGGTCTCGAGAGAAAGTAATGAAAATCCATTTCAGTTTGAGATTGAATTTTTGTTCGGTCTCTTAATTCTCTGGTCAAAACTCAGCCTCTCTGTATCTCTATATGTGTCTCTGCTCAAAGCACAGATCGAAACCCTAAAAAGCGTAAAAGAGAAATTGAAATCGAACTAAACCTCAAAAGTAAAAATCGAAGGCGAAATCAATTGGCTCTACAATACTGATACATCGGTTTTTGATTTGGAAGGAAATCTCCTCTCTCTATCACGTCTTCTTTGATAAAATAACTAAAAATAAATAAAACATAGTTTTAGAAACCTCGGATTTTTAGGGGCGACCCAAAAGGAATTAGGGGTGACACTAAAAGACAAAAAAGATCACCCAAACGTAATCCTAAGCTACCCCTTATCTCTGATTTTTCGAAATGACTATATAATCGGGAGCCTACACCATAATCGGTAGGTTAGAGGTGAATCGGTAGGTTAAATTGAAACTGTACCTAACGATTATAGTGTAGATACTTCGACTAATAATCCCTTTTATAATCGGTAGGTTATCCAACATATATGACTACCGATTATAAGTTGCCCCAAAATGAGTTTTTTTCTACAATCCTTCATGTATTGAATTTTGAAACCCGGTATAATCGGAAGGGAATACAACTTAACAAGCTACCGATTATAAGTAGTCCCAGATCGAACCCTTGCCATATTCCATAGGTTTTGAGTGTACAAAACCAGCCATAACCACTTGGTTCGTGTTTTGGATGCAACGTTAATCGGGAGTTAAATATATTACAAAACCTACCGATTATAAGTTGCCCCAAAATGAGTTTTTTCTAAAATCTTTTATGTATTGAATTTTGAAACCTGCTATAATAGGAAGGGAATACAACTTAACAACCTACCGATTATAAGGAGCCACAGATCGAACCCTTGCCATATTTCATAGGTTTTGATTGTACACAGCCAGCCATAACCACTTGGTTCGTGTTTTGGATGCAGCGTTCATCGGGAGTTAAATATATTACAAAACCTACCGATTATAAGTTGCCCCAAAATGAGTTTTTTCTAAATCCTTCATGTATTGAATTTTGAAACCTGCTATAATCGGAAGGGAATACAACTTAACAACCTACCGATTATAAGGAGCCACAGATCGAACCCTTGCCATATTCCATAGGTTTTGAGTGTACACAGCCATCCATAACCACTTAGTTGAACACCTTCTTGAACTGGTTGTGATTGAGAGGCACATGGTTGAACACCTTCTTTAACTGGTTCTGATTGAGGGGCACTTGGTTGAACACCTTCTTGACTTGCTTGTTGAGTTCCATCTTGAGCACTTGAAGCGGCTTTAGCAGTCCTAGCTCTCCTTGCACTAGCTGTCAAGTTTTGACGCCTTTGCTTTCTTGCACTATCTGAGGCAATTGCATCTTCGACTTTTCTACCTCGCCTATCCCTAAACAATGCGAAGGTAGAACAGGTTAGTAAACTATATAATCGGAAGTTAATCTAAATACACCGTTCCCGAATATCCATATTCGATTGGTTGAGTAAACCACTAGCTTCCGATTATGAACAACCGGAATCCCCAGTTCACTAAACCCTACCAAATACAAATAATCGGAAACAAAAGGAATTTTTGGTGTTCAAATATGTTTATCTACACCAAATAATCGAAAACTAAATTTCAACACAACCTTCCGAATAGGAATAATCGAAAGTAATAAAAAGTATAACCTTCCGAATAAATCTCAATCGGAAGTCTCACAAAACTAATGTCTACCGAATATGCATCACTTTGTGTCCAGAAACTATTAATATAGTTCATCCTAAACAATCGGAAGCAAATTACACAACATATCAACCGCTTAATACGTCTATAATAATTGTTCTTCCCTAGTATATTCGGAAGTCAAAAACACAATTACATTCTGATTATGATCGATTTAGGCCTCAATAATGAAAAATGTTCAATAATCGGTAGGAAACCTAAATATTTAGCACCCGAATATAACGAATGTTCTTGTGAAATGAAGAAATCGACAACAATCGGGAGTTTAAAACAATTACTAACCTACCGAATATGGGTAATAACCGAAAAACCTAAAAAAAATAATCATGGATTCGACGAATTGAAGCAATATAAAGCAAATTAATGGTAGAATCTTACCTAATAGGCGCCATTTCAAGTTGCTGGAGAGTTTGGCTTTGAGTATCCTACATCAGGGGTCGCATCTTCTTCGCATTCTTCGGGTTCGTGAGTTAAAACCTCTTTATTACGGGCATGCAGTCCAATGTTTGGATCCTTACCGCGACAAACATTTTTGGTTTTAGCTTTCTGGGATTCCTTTTTTTTCATCTTTATAGAGAATAATCGACGATGATTCGATTCGACGATTAACGATGTATAGCGAGGAGAGGGGGAGAGTTTTCCTCTCTGCAATCAGAAGGAAAGAGGAGAAGAGGAGTTGAAGTTGAAGTTGAAGTTGAAAATAAATGAAATTAAATGAAATGAATTCAGGTTGACTTTGGTTTTATCTGTCAAACGGTTAATAATCGGTAGGCATTACCACATCATAAGCTACCGATTGTTGAGTAGCCCAAAATCGTTAGGGTTTGTTACTTATATACCTACCGATTATAGGAAGCCCCAAATCGAACCACTGCCATAGATTTCGAGGGTACAAAGCCGACCATAACCATTTGGTTCGTGTTTTGGATGTAGTCATAATCGGAAGGTATATGGATTACATAAACTTCGGACTATAGGTTTCCCTAAAATAAGTTTTCTTTTAAAATCCTTCATTTAATGAATTTGATAACCTACCATAATCGGGAGGTATTGTTACTCGTAGCTTTCCGATTATGGGAAGTCCCAAATCGTTAGCTTAGACAGGTTTTAATTCGACCGATTATATAGGAGCCCCAAATTTCACCATTTCAAAAATCTAAAGATTTCTAATTTCTATACTTTAACAATCAGTAGTCTCTTGAGGATCTTGTTACTCCCGATTGTTATAGAAGACAGATACGAGTTTGGCACATAAACAAACTTAATCGGTAGTGTAATCTAGTTAATAACCTTCCGATTAGGTATTTACAATCGGGTACAATATAACTTCAGATTATGTAAGGGCATTAACGTATTCTCCGTGTTTTTGGACATCCCTTAACGTAGTGTATATGTTGGGAATAAAAAAATCGCCCCTAATTTCTTTTGGGTCGCCCCTAAAAATGCCAGGTTTAGAAAATGTGGGTTTGGGAATAATTTTTCCTTAAACGGGTGTGAGCGTGAACTTTTTTGAGGATGGATTTCTCTGTGTAGAAAATTTTAAAAATGGGTTTGGCTGTAATTTTCACTATATAATTCCATGGAATTACTAATACCGGGAGCCATGAAAAACTGCATATAATTCCATGGCAAAATTCATAATTCTCAGATTTATATAATTCCAAACTAAAAAATCCACTATCATTCAAGACAAAGTTATTTAGAAACATTACCGCAGCATCTTATACGCTCATGTTGCAAGGTAATGTTTAATCACGCCCCGGTCTTCATCCAAATGGAAGTTGGTTATAGAGAATTTGGGACTGCTGAAGAAGGGATTCAGATCAAATATCTCGTAAACCCGTGCCTTGTTTTGTAACTCCTCCACCTTGACTTCAACCTGGATAAGTCCAGCAATAGACCCTTTTACAAGTTCTTCAAAGTGCAATGCATCCTTCACCAGCTCACGCAGTATGTGAATGAGAATACCGTTGTGATCTTTCTTAAATGTCAAGTACTTTCTGAATCTTTGCTGCAAAGCTATCTGGACCCCAAACTTTTGTGTTGAAATGAAAGAATCGAGTAGAACCCTAATTGCCATGTCCATGTCATCCTGTTTCACATGTTGTCTTAGGTGCATTCTTGCATGTGCCTCAGACATCCTTATTATCGACTCTATATGCCTAACTGCGACTGGAACTCCTTTTCCTTGCGATAACTCTATACGTAGCTCCGCATAAATTTCTGTGACCTTGTTCAAGTCAGCATCAACCAACCTTGGGAACACATTCAACTTGGCATAGGCTATATACTTCTTAAGCATATCTTGGGGAAGTATCTCGGGATCAACTTGCTCAGCAGATGCATCCAGATCTTCTTGGGAACTGCTCATACACATATCATCTAATTTATCGCCATTACCTAAGTTAGCGCCCTTTGGGCGTGACCTGGAATGACTTTCCAAAACAAATTCAGCAAGCATCTCATCCAACACTGGGTCGACCACATCCTTAACAACACAGACCACATTGAAACGAGAGATAATTGGATCTGTAAGTTCCACATTTTGCGTAAAGGTCTTGGAAGAATCATATCTTCCTCCAATTGGATTTGCAGCAGCAATGACTGAGCAGCGAGCCTGGAGTGAAGTGACAATTCCAGCCTTTGATATGCTAATGCTTTGCTGCTCCATGGATTCATGGATACTCACTCTATCCTGATCATTCATCTTGTCAAACTCGTCAATCAGGCAAATTCCTCTATCAGCAAGGACAAGAGCCCCTCCCTCAAGTGCCCATTATCGTGTTATGGGGTCCTTGTGCACTGATGCTGTGAGCCCACCAGCAGAAGGTCCTTTACCAGTTGTATAAATAACCTTCTGCGCTGTTTTCTCAACATACTTGAGGAATTGTGATTTTGCAGTTTCCGGGTCACCAAGGATCAGTTATGGTCATATATCTTTGTATATTTTTTTCGTTTTTTATCTGTTGTAATCCTTTATAAGTTGGGTGCTTTTACCCATTGCAATATACTGAGAGAATTTATCTCATTCAGAGTTGTTGTCTTTTTCTATATAAGTAAAGGAAACTAACACCAGGTTTACATCAATACTATCTAACAGATCAACCACAAATACATATCAGCATAATGATATTTTCTCTCAAAGTTATAAAAGTTTTAGTAAAGGTTTCCTCTTTAGGGCACAAGTTAAGATGAAGAAATCGGGTCCTTCGACGATTTCAGAATGAATCACTATTTTATTTTTCTTTAACTCTGTGCTAATGGGTGAAATTGCTTGTTAGTGATCCCTGGTCCTTTCTATGATTTCTGTTGTTTGCTTTATTTGTCAAATTAAGATGAAATAGGAAGTTGAATTATAAGGAGAAAAAAGGGAAACAACACAGATTGTTGTATCTGTTGGTTAAACTTCAACATAAAAATCACTAACAAGCTGGTTAGGACAAGATTAGGAAATTGATGTAATCCTAAGGGAATTAGAAGTCATCTAGTTCTAAGAAAAGGAAAGACATGTAATAAGGTAATAGGACTAGGAAAAGGAATTCATAGTTCTATAAATATATGATCACCAAAGTTGTGGTTGATCATAGGAGCAAGATTAGAGCTTGTGTTTAGTTTTGAGAGATTTTCTAAACATCAATAAAGAGAGTGTCTTTATATAAGATAAGTTTCATCTTGCAGTTGCCATTAATTGGTGTCAGAGCTTTCTTCTGAGCCATGGAAAACGAAACCACCATTGTGGGTGCAAAACAGTTCACGCCACCATCAATACAAGTTCCAATCCTCAACGCCACAAACTACACAGTATGGGCCATGAGAATGAAGGTACTGATGAAAATCTACAAAGTTTGGGAAACAATTGATCCTGGTACATTGGACCCAGAAAAAAACAATGTTGCCATTGGATTGCTCTTTGAAGCAATACCAGAATGTCTTGTTCTACAAGTTGGTGAACAGGAAACTTCAAAGAAAATTTGGGATGCAATAAAGGAACGTAATCTCGGAGCTGATCGAGTTAAAGAAGACCGTCTGCAAACCTTAATGTCTGAATTTGAAAGAGTGAAGATGAAAGACACTGATATTATTGATAGCTTAGCAGGAAAGCTATCAGAGATAGCCTCAAAAGCTGCGTCACTTGGACAATCCATTGATGAAGATGAACTGGTAAAGAAGTTTCTCAATATTTTACCAAGATCCAAGTATATTCATATCATAGCCTCTCTCGAACAAGTCTTAGATTTAAAGAAGACTAACTATGAAGATATAATTGAAAGATTGAAAGCGTATGAAGAGAGAATCCTTGATGAAGAAACAATGGAGAAACTCAAGGAAAACTCTTGTACACAAACTCTTACCAACAAAACTCTGCGACAAGAGGAAGAGGTCGTGGAAGAGGTGGTAGAGGAAACAGAGTCTGAGGAAGGGGAGGAAGGTTTAACTCACAAGATAGAACAACAAGTCAGAATGATCAAAACCAAGGGAAAGAAAATAAGGATAGATCAAACATTATTTGTTACAAATGTGATAAACCAGGACACTTCTCTTGTGTATGCTCTGAAAGAATACAAAAGATGGAAGAAACAAACAAGAATGAAACAAGAAAAGAAAATACAGCTCTTTTCATGCACGAAGTTGTATTCTTAAACGAAGGTAAACTAATACCAAAGAACTACGAATCAAAGGATGGAGAAGAAGGAATCTGGTATTTAGATAATGGAGCCAGCAATCACATGACTGGTAAGAGACACTAATTCTGAACTCAATGAGAAAATCAAAGGACAAGTGAAGTTTGGGGATGGATCTTCTGTAGAAATTGAAGGGAAATGATCAATTCTATTTCAGAGCAAGACCGGAGAACAGAAGCTTGTCACAAACATCTACTTCATCCCAAACTTACAGTATCTTGGTGGTAAAATTTGTAATATTGTCATTATTCATAGTCCTAATCTGATTTTATTTTTTTGTTATGAGTGGAAGTGTGGAACAACTTAGCTGTTAATATACTCACCACTTTGAATGTTTGATTGAGCATTTATCAAATGTGGTCCTGTTTTTCATTGATCTTACGATAATTTCTCAGTGAAAATATATTGTCATGTTTTTTTTTTTTTTGTCGTTGTTGTTTTAGCATTGATTTTAGCAATATTGTAATGCCAACCGTATGGTCAACATTCCAAATCTCCAAATTAAGCGCACAAAAAAAACCGGAAGTTTAATTCACAAATACCACCGATGGGTGAGAAAACTGTTGTCACCAAATCAGGTTATGGTTGGATTGATTAGCAACCTTTCCATTTGATGAACACGGACGAAATTCAAAAAATATGCATGACGACTATATATTAGTAGTCCCTCTTCTGTTTGTGCCAATGAATAAGAATAAGAATTGCCAGGAAAAATCATGTTTAGAGTGACTAGTGAATAAGGTATAAATGTTTAATTTCTAGTCTCAATATTTTCTTGTACCTCTAGTTAATGAAGTATCCGTGAGTTTGATTCAAGACATGGCAGACATCCTTCTAAAATGTGAGCTGCATATTACCTAAAATTTCTCTACAAAGACACTTTTGGAAAAGCAACATTCCTAATTAGGCCAGCTTTAGGGTTTGGGCAGCTTTTCATTACTCTTTACCTATGAGGGATATGATGAGATGTCGAGGAATTCAGGTGGAGAATGATATATGTGTGTTGTGCTACTTTGTAAGGGAGTCTTCTGATCATATTTGCACTAATTGTTCTTATACTTTTGAGCTATGGGATTCTTTCTTTAAGGCTTTTAAAATCTCATGGCCTTTTCCTGGAATTTTAATCGAACTGTTTGATGCTTGGTCATGAAATGGTTTACAAGGGAGAGGGCAGAAAGTATGGGATATCATTCACTTTGCAATATGCTGGATTACCTAGGATGTGAGAAGTCATCGTGTCTTTGGAGAAAGACACAAGAGCACAGCGGAAAACATTGATCTAGTTAAGCAAAGAGTGGTGTGTGAATCTGACTTTTTTAAATTTGTTGATCCCAGTCTCATCTGGAGTAACTGGGAGTTGCTTATGAGCATGTAATTGTAGCTCAAAGCCTGTGTGTCTTTTCTTTTTTTTAATATAATCTTTTTACTTCAAAAATAAATATAAATAAATGACATCCCCTATGAATATCCTTTAGTTTGATGTAATAACATTTTAAATGGCTTCAAGAATTAGCTCAAGTACCATATGATCTATTAGCTTTAGTTGATATAATTTCTTCAACTTCTCTCACAAATTCCGGTGGAGACATATGGTCGACTTCAGCATCTAATATGGAATGTAAATTTATTAAATACCCTTAGTTTTGGCACTTAATAAATATATCCTTATAGAACAATATAAATACCCCTATGATTTTAATATCTTATCCATTAAAAAATAGATTACCTTAATATCCTCACTTACAATATTATTTTCCATTTAAAAATCTTATCCACTAAAAAATAGATATTTCTATTATTTCACATCCACCAGCAGCACCATTTCACCACCACCAACAACACCGCCGCCACCACCACTCCACCACCACGACCACTACGCCACCACCACGACCACTACGCCACCACCACCACTTACTAAATACAACCACCAATAATATTTCACCACCGCCACACACCACCACCATTGTTGTTGTTGCCGCCACCGTTGCCGCCGCCGCCATCAATATTAGGTGTCAACAACTGAAGTTGATCCAAAAAATCAAAAGTTCAAAAATATTTGTCAAATTTGGCTGTTGATTCCATTTTTCTATTGTTGATACACAAACATTGGTTGTTGACTAAGGTCAATTTCTATTGTTGATACACAAATATTTGTTGTTGACTCCTTACACTAAGATCAATTTCTATTGTTGATACACAAATATTGGTTGTTAATTCCATTTTTCTATTGTTGATACACAAACATTGGTTGTTGACTCCCTAAACTAAGGTCAATTTCTATTGTTGATACACAAATATTTGTTGTTGACTCCTTACACTAAGATAAATTTCTATTGTTGATACACAAATATTGGTTGTTGATTCCATTTTTTTTTTGAAGCATAATTCCATTTTTCTATTGTTGATACACAAACATTGGTTGTGACTCCCTAAACTAAGGTCAATTTCTATTGTTGATACACAAATATTTGTTGTTGACTCCTTACACTAAGATCAATTTCTATTGTTGATACACAAATATTGGTTGTTGATTCCATTTTTTTTTTTTGAAGCATAATTCCATTTTTCTACTGTTGATACACAAACATTGGTTGTTGACTCCCTAAACTAAGGTCAATTTTTATTGTTGATACACAAATATTTGTTGTTGACTCCTTACACTAAGATTAATTTCTATTGTTGATACATCAATTTCTATTTTATATAAAATAAATAAATATAAAATAATATGGCCTCAACAACCGAATTTAACATCATAATATGGTGTCAACAACTGAAGTTGTTCCCAAAATATGGTGTCAACAACCCAAGTTGATCCAAAAATAAGGTGTCAACAACCAAAGTTGATCGATTTCGCTTGTTGACACAATAAGTGAAAATACTCCAAATTTTTTGGGTCAACAATGGATGTTGATCCCATCCATTGGGATCAATAATGGAAGTTGATCCCAGTGAACGGGTCAACAACCAAAGTTGATATCAAAATCTGGTGTCAACAACCAAAATTGATCCATAAAATTGATGTATTAAAATTAGTGAACCTGACGTGATTCGAACACGCATCTTCCGACTTGAGTCAGTTGTGATAGGTTCATCTTGAGACATCGCTCGATGAATTTACATAGTACACTCGCATACACACAATTTCCAACTGCAAGAAATATCATAGAACTAGGTACAGAAAAATCCAACATGCAAAACTATATAATGCTTACAAAATAAATTAATGTCATATAAAGGACATAAGCCTTTTACCTGGCGGAATTGAAGTGCAGCTGTACTAATCCAATCCAGTCCAGATGGAAACTCTGGCACAATTTGAGTAGACCCCCTTGCATAGAAAATATAAGGATGTTAGAATCATACAGCTAAAAATCCCTACTTGTCGCAACAGAAAATTACCGGATATTGTACTTATATTTCTACGCGTTTAAACCGTCGTATGTTACATCAATTTATGTACATTTCTATAATAAAATCTGACGACCAGAAAGATTCACTCATACTGCACTCGAACACGCGGTAACAGTAGCTCGAATTATTAACCTTTCATTTTATTTGTTGCAAAAAAATAAGAACTCTCATCCCTTTCCAACAAACCCACATCTAAAAGCACCAGTATTGGAGCAAAAATAAACAAACAAAAAAATTCGTTATACCTTGGTTCTGTCCAAAAGCAGGACGACAGACCCCAAACAACAAGTTCTGCTTCTGCATAGCTTTAGGAAACGTATACTGCATTTGCCTGAACATCCAAAATTCTTCCAAATTCAGACAATGCTACATTCAGAGATGATACTTAAGAGACTAGTTTAGACATAAAACCGACATAGAACTTTCACCGTGTTTACCAAAATATACAAAATCCCAATGTTGTAGTCCCAAAATATGTAACTGAAACCAAAATAGTTACACATTTAGCCAATTCGCCAAAAGAAATAAAATCCGGACATCCATCAAAATTTCAAATCCTATATCCAAATTACTAAATAAGAACTCGAAACACCCAAATACCTATCGTATTAATAGTACTCGGGAGATACTAAAAATTGGAAAAAGAAATCTACTTCTTCATAGTATTAATACATACCTTCTTCATCGCCGCCGCCGCCGCTATCACCATCATTATAGATCTGGTACCTTCCACCACCATCACCAACACCATCATTTTCTAATAAATCTATGATAGATTGAAATACATACCTCCTTCATCGCCGCCGCCTCCACCATTATTATATATCTGGTATCTTCCTCCATCACCACCATCATCGTCTTCTAATGACAATTTTAATTGTCTCTTCCTAAATTGATGCAAAAAGATCTTTAAGATCTAACTGTTATCATCGACTTTAGGTTTCAATCCAAATCTGATATTATCGAAATTGAATCTGATATTTCTAATGAATTTAATTACAGAAGTTAGTTTGTCGTTGATGTTGTTTGGTGGTGGTGGTTGATTTGGTGGAAGTATAGGAGGTGATGGCAAAGATGATGTTCCTGAATCTGCAGCGACAGAGGAGAAGGTGGTAGTGGTGGTGGTAACGACGATGAAGGCGAGACAAAACATTTACATCTGCAAATGAAAATGAAATGAAAAAAAGAAGATACTCGATGGATGAAGGGTAAATATGTATTGTTGTATAATCTTTAATGGAGTCCCGATGGGCTTTGGATGAAGAGGGGTATTTTTATTGTAGGACAAGGGGTATTTTTAAAACGATTTTTTGGGGGACCACGATTTTATTTTGGGTAAAGACATTAGATGTAAATCTAGGTCACCCCTTATCTACATATTTATATTAATACTTAAATTACCCTCCTGATTAATTTTGGGTGATGATTAGTTAGTGTTAATAATAGTTAGTGTAATGATTAGTGAGATGATTAAGTTAAAGATAATTAGTGAGATTAAAAAATCAGATGGTTTTTTTGTTAAAGAAGTAGAATTATTGAGAGAATAAAGTTAGAGAAGATGAAGAAGGAAAACATTAAAAACGATAGATTTTACCAACCACAACCGGAGGAAGGGCATTTGGGGTACCCAGGTATGCTTCAAACTTAGATAATGTTGGTTGAATTGCTCTAAACTTTCAAAAAACATGAAATTTTTTATGTATATTTGGGCCAATTCGGTTACCATATGTCAAGAACATGTAACCGAACACACTTGAAAGTGTAGTTCGGTTACGTTTTCCAAACACGCAGGTTACCGAACTCGCTCGTTAATGGAGGTTTTGGTCGTACAGTTTAATGTTCGGTAACCTAGGATAAAATGGTAGGTAACCGAACTTTGAACATAACAATTTATTTGAGTACATCTTGTGTGTTCGGTTAGTTCGCAAACTTCAACGCAACCAAGTTCCCAATCGAACTGCAGATTAAAAGTAACCTAGTGTTAGAAGTTCGGTTGGTTCGCAAACTTCAACATATTTTGTGAATCAACCGAAATGGGCTTATATATGCATATATGCAATTAGGAAAACGTTCGGTTACTACGAAATTTATTTCTTGGCGAATTAGGTAGAGTTCGGTTACGAAGTTTCAAAGGTAGAGTTCGGCTACAAAGAAAACTTAACATTTTTGCGAACGAACCGAACTTGTGGACTTCTCATTATTTTCATAAACTAATGTCCGGTGATATCCTTATTTTGCGAAAGAACCGAACTTATGGACTTGTGTTGTTCTAATACAAGGAGTTCGGTTAAACGTATTTTTTTGCGAATCAACCGAACTCTGAGTTCGGTTAAGAAAAATTTAATTCGTGATAACCGAACTTTTCTCTGAAAAAACCCTCTATTAAACCTCTCCGCAACTTCCATTTTCAACTCATTTTAATGATTACTTCTCATTTATTCAACCAAAAACGAATGACAAGTAATGGGTTTGTGAGAATATCTTTGTTAATGTTTTAAATTAAGCTATATATATATATATAGTGGTGGTGGTGGTTGGTGGTGGTGGTAATCGGAGGTTGGTAGTTGTTATAATCGGAGGTGGTGGTGGTGGTAATCGGCGGTGGTGGGCGGTGGTGGTGGTGGTAATCGGTGGTTGGTGGTGGTGATAATCGGAGGTGGTGGGAAGTGGTGGTGGGAGGAGGTGGTGGTCATATACACATATAGGTGGTTATTGGATTGGTTTTAAATTAAATTAGGTTAAGGGTATGTTAGTCATTTCAATGCTTTAGGACATCCCTTATAACTATAGGAAAGGTGGCCTAATAAAACCATGGTCCCCTCAAAAAAACCATGATCCCCAAAAAATCGTTCAATTTTTATTGTAGGACAAGGGTATTTGTGAAGCCCGTCAGAATTGAGGGCAATTATATAATTCCCACATATGGAAATCGGTACCTTGATTTCCGAATTTTATGAGCCCAAACAATGTTTAGTTCCGGTATAACCCAAAGTTTACTGACCGTTTGATGAGACTGATTGATAAATAAAGTGGAGAAGTTCTATCGTTGCAAAGTTTTTTTCTTTGTGTAATGTACGATGTAAATATGGATGTACCAGAGATTCACATACCAATAGCCACAACTTATCAAAGCGTGTGCAACACATGTGCAGGTCAGGATATGCGGTCAGCCAAACACATCAATCATCCGTTAGATCAAACGAATAAGATTGAAACGAAAGGTAGAAGGTGATCCCATGAACTAAAGGGCAGATCTATTTCCTCCTCCATATATGGAGCCTCAGTGAGGAAGAGAAGGAAATCAAGAAACCAAACCCTAAACCAAGTAATAAAAACAACAGCAGCTGCAGATCCTTGTTTACCAATTCCTCAATAGCCAACCTAATTCAAGCAGCTCTTTCTTCGTCTATGATATGATTATCATTAAAATACATCTTAGCAGCAGCAAAATCCTGGCAGAAGATTGTTCCATCAATAGAGCATCATCAGCAAACACATCTTTGCACTATGACTTTTCCTCTCAAAAATCTCAAATATCTTGGGTTTCTAACCTCAAAAAAGATAATTTGTTGTGTCTCCTCCTTTTTAAGGATCTTCTCCAATAACAAAGGAGATAGATCGTTTCTTGATGTTTAGTTTTCTTGGAATTTTCTCTTGGTTTTTGTTTATACGTTTTTATGGGATTCACATAGTTGTTGGATCAGAGAATTTTCTGTATTAGAATGAATTTTAGATCCGTATAATGTTTGTTGTTTTATATTAGATTCAAAGTATTATGCCTCACCCTAATATGTATTATTAATCATATATTGTGATGCTATATAACTTCAAATCAAACGATCTGTTACCTAAAAATCACAAGAAAAATCATGGCAGACGGTTATCAAATTGCATCGTGTTTGAGAATTATAAAATGAATTGGAAGTTAAGATAAAATAGGAAGTTGAATCACGAAGAGAAGCGGAACAGATACTAATCTTTTTCTGATTTTTTTTTTAGGAGTGAGTATGATCACTGGTTTGAATTTTTTATTGAGCAATGGACCAAATACTGTGATCTACATTTTATCTCAACTTTGAAGGATTGGTGCAAAATCAAACAATCCTTTGGAAATTTACAGTCATGGAGTGGATGCCTACCCTATTACTAGCCAGAAAAAAGAATTTCCAATAAAATGAATTTACAGTCATGTTGATGAAGGATAATGAAAACAAAAAACCAAAGTTTACTAATCGGTAGATGATACTGATGGATACCATGTTAGTATCAGTAGTAGATGTGGCAATGAGATCATGTTGTATTCCTAACTCAACAATCAATTACTGAACTTACCAAACTTATCTCAAGTTGCAAACTCTAGGTAGTTTCATGTAATTGAGCGGTTGAAATATAACTATCACATACCTTGATAGCATCTCGTAGCAAACTCCATCAACAACACTCTTTTCGTACTCCTTTTTTATTTTATTTTAAATGTTTCTCACCGACGACAGTGAACATCATCACGATAACTACCGGTCACCGTTACTCTGTTTCACCACAGCAAACCATCAGAATCTTACCGCCAAGAATGGAAACATCGAACCATCTTCTTCACGAGAACCACCAAACCACCAGTCGATGAAAGAAATCAACATCTTCCTCTCGCCTGAAAAACTCTTAAACCATCTTCATACCCATGAATATCAGCAACATCTCTTCTTGTGATTAATAATTGATGTCAACAACGTCTCTTTTAACAGCTGAGTTCAGACCCAACAACTGACTCGGTCGAATTCATATCATGTTTCTTCTTCTCTGGATTCACCAGCAGCAACAAATTCTTCTCAACTTGATGGTAATTCCAGGTTCGAACAAACCCATCTTTTCTTCACAGATTTCTCGATTCATAAACCTCTCTACCTTACGTAAGTCCTTCTTTCCTTAAGTGCCGCGTCAGGTTCTGTGCACCACATTACAGTTCTTACCATTCTGCGTCACTAAATTCCTCTATATGTCATGACTTAGGTGCAGTAAAATAAGCTTTGGCGAACTGGCTAACATGGTGAATTTTAATTTTCAGAATGCTGGGAGAAGTGGGTAAGTCTTGGATTTTGAGAATTATAGGTTTGGTAAAGTATACAGAGATGGGGTGAAATTTTTTATTCAATATGCATATGCATATGGTCTTTGGAAAACCCTTTGTCCTTGCCCAAATGTTCTAGATGTCTAAATGGGGGTCATCTCGAAATTGAGGTCTTGACGCATATTACAGGTATGTTTTTGGTGCACCGTATATTTCTATTCACTAATGTGAAGTAGAGAAAATGTTGTTTGAATATTGATATGGTTTGTATTATTTATAGGGAGTTCTTTGACAGCCTCTTACCCATCTTAGATTCTACTGATAAGGAGGTCACGATGGATGAGGTAGAAACACAAACAAAGTTCATTCCATGGTTGGTTGAAAAGGTATGGCTTCTATGTATTTTGTTTAGATTTTACTGATATGGAAAAACTGAAACTAAACGTGAAATTTGTTTCTCTCCGATGAAAGCCTTTGTTTTAATCTAATGTTTAGTTGACTGTTGTTATTTTCATTTTGTAGCCTCTTACTACTACTTGCACTTTGGTTAGCTTTTGATTTTGTTCCAGTGCTGGATTTATATGTTCAAACTTTTAAAGCCAGCATTATTTCTCGTTTCTTATGCTTAGGCTTAGCTATACAGAAACACTTTGTATATAATTCTATATCTAAATGGGATAATTGGTGTTTAGTACTCGGGTTTTTGCCAACACTAGGCTTTGGTCTAACATTTGTCCAACGTTAGTGCTTGGTACCTGGACCAGACGTTGACCAATGTTGACTCGGTTAAATACTAACTTCTGTTTAGATATTATTAAAAAAGTAAATAAATAAAATAAAATACATAAATTGATGGCCTATTTACTATAATAACCTTCACTTTCCACCTTTTCCCAAGCACCAGCATCTCCTTTATTTCACTCATCCGCTACATCAACTCAGCACCACCACCTTCTCTGAAGCAGCATCTTCTGCAACGCATCACCCAGAACCACCACAACATTCTTCAATTAAACCACATACCCAATCTGCCAATTTCAATTCAAAGTCCTCTAGCACCCTTTGTACACAATAATGGAAGCAATACATCACCAGTTATTCTTCTTCTTTCTGTGTTCATCACCATCTCAAGCAGCAACTTCAAATCCTCCCTAATTCAACTCAAATCGGACCATGTTACTGCCCATTTCAGGCTCGAGTTTAACCCAAGCTTCATCTGATTCTTGTCTACGAATTACCATTTCCACCATAACTACGAACCCATGATAATCAAATAGTCAATTTAATTGACAGTATCATCTATACTTCAATTAAGAATCAAACCCATCACAAATTGGAATCAAACCCATCATAAGTTGATCAATTTCACATGAATTTTGTATCTAAACATCAACCAATTAAAACCCTAATTCAACTTACAATTTTTAAGGATAAGAAAATCAGGAAAAGATTGAAACCTAACAGGAAAAGGGAGGACGAAGTAATCAAATCACCACCAGCAGAACAACAACGAGATTAGAGTTACGAATAACAGCACAAGTAATCAATCACCTAACTTGTAAACCTAGAACATCACAGATTCAACTCTAACTCATCTGAATTCAAATCCAACCTCATATGTATTCTTCCCAGTTCTCAAATAAGCTTCAATTCAAGTATAAAACCATGTCTTCTCCATCGATGCTTCAATCATCAACTGCAATTTATCCTGCTCGATCTCTATTTTCCTGTCTGCAACCCATAAACCCCATCGGCCTAAAGCTTCAGTTGCATCTATCACTCTCATTTATTTACAGAAGTTAGGGTTTTGATTTAGCAAATTAGGGGTAGAAATTGGAATTTTGGTCTTGATTCAATGAATTTGAGATTATGATTTAATCAGTAAACAAGGGTTTTCTTCGATTGGGTAAGTTGGGATTTCGATTTATTGAAATTGAACTTTTGATTTTGGAGAGTAATTGATTCCATGGTTTTGTGACTGACGAAATCAGGAAACAAGTTAATGGGGTTTGTGGATGTGTTCTTGATATATGCGGAGGTAGAAGACGAAGATTGAGATGGGGCGGAGGAAAAATAGTCAAGTATATGGTTATTAGATTTTGCATCCCATCCAAGATTAAATGATTTTATTTGTAACCGTTGGATGTTAGACCCACCTCAAGGCTAGACTTGTAATATCAATATTTTACATATTTTTAATTTACAAAATCATTTAATGTTAGGTCATAGACAGTCAACTCCGGTCAACATCCAGTCCAGGTACGAAGCCCTAACGTTAGATGATTAAAAGATTTTTCGTGGTTGTAGTAATGATGATAAGGGGTATCGTTCAAACTCGGACTTGTGAAGGTAATGGATTTTTAGATTTATAAAAAATTATATACACAAAAATATTAACAATGGTGCAAGAGGTACTGGGGTTTAGGATTCCACCGAATTCATTTCTTAAGGTTCGAATAATGATTCTTTTAACAATTATAGCTCAGTAAATATATAAAATATATTGACTCTTATATTTGCCAAGATAAATTCTCCAAATATTAGATGTAAATGTTATGCATGAGGCATCAAATCATCTAAGCTAAGCATGCCGCATCAAATCAAATGACAACTAATTTTTTCAAATCATAATTTCAATTAAAATTAGTGCAAAAGTCATGAGAAGAATTAAATATAATTACCCAAGTGTGAAATAAGGCTTCCTCCATCACCCCAGTGTTGGGGTTTAGCTCATCATGGTGTAATTCATCTCAAAATATATTATTATTGCTCCAAAGTTGATTACAAATGAGTAAACAATGCAACAGAGAAATCGCAACAGCAGTTCCTGTTGCGAAGACGATGTTGGACTGATACAGAGAAACAAATGGTGACGGAAAATGAAGTTCTGTGGCTGAATATGCTGTTGCAAATCGGTTGAAGAAACTGTTGCGAAGATGAAGAAACTGTTGCGCATCGGATGAAGAAACCGTGGCCGATTCCTTGTTCTTCAGACAGCAGCAGCAGCAGTTTCTCTGTCAATTTTTCTCTCAATTCCTGTGGAGTCTACACTCCTCCTATAGACCCCAAACTCTCGACATCCCTTCCGTGTGATAGTAGAAACCTATTTATACACCTAATCCTCATTGAATCTCGCCATAACTCCTCAAAAATCTTCACAATGAAGAAAAATATTTTTGAGAATAATTTCTTATTTCTTCCTCTGTGTACGTTAATTGTCTTGGAAATCTTCATAAACTGATTGATACGCATCCTAGGAGAATATCTGGGCTTAACTACACAAACATGCAACATCTTTTACGTGATTTTCTTTCCAAAAATGAGACGATATTCTTTTCTCTGTTTTGATTGGGAATTGATTTTCTGGACAAATTTGATCGATCCCAACCACCATAATATCTTCATATACTCATATCACATATACCCATTAAGTCTCAGATCTTTAATCTCGTTAAAACACCTTCAAATGTCGAATTGAAAATCTGCCAGTAAAGGAAAGAATTTTCCCGCCAAAACAAATTTTGAATTTTGAAAGAAGGTCGCCCCTTATCCAGTGGTCGCCCCTTATCCAAAAGCGAGAGTCCGAATAACACTTGTCCTCCGGGTGCCAAAATCAACTTTTCGAGCCGAATTTTCTTAAAATATTTATTTCCAGAAAATACCTACAAATACATAAAATAACAAAATTAGTACAAAATCGAGTGACAACAATACGGACATTGAGGACAAATTAGACACAAAAAATGTGTCTATCAAATACCCCCAAACTTATTATTTGCTAGTCCTCGAGCAAAATTTATTCTTGAAAAGTGACCGAGTTAATCTCGGGTGGGTTTATCAGAGGTGTACCCACAAAAACCAATACTCCAGACCCTAGCTATCTACGCAAAACCTTGGAAAGCACTAAAGAACCTCCTTGGTTGGCATACAATTATTGACTCTAAGAGGAAGAACCCTGATGCGAAATTCCAATTGCTGTACACGAGTTTGCACTCAAGCATACTAAAATTCATATAAGTGACAGAGCTCTACTAAGATAGTTTCACGATGGACATCATACTCGGAGTCAGACTAATCACGTGAAAAGATTAAGAAGATGGAAAAAGAAAAATGTAGATGGTTGAAAAGCGAACGGTGTTTCCCATATCTGTCTGAAGGCCTCTGCCAAGATGAACCTAACCTAAATGACTGAGATACCGGTCTGACTAATATTAACACACTGGCATATACAAGGGAACCAGTGGTCAATAACTTAAATCTAGATCAACAAACTGGCAAATACAAGGGAACCAGCAGTTGACTACACATAACAATAACCATTTCTTTCTTTCTTTCTTTCTTTTTTTTTTTGAACTTAACGGCATGAATAGATCTTTTTGATCCAAGCGCATGCTTCTTGTCAGCAGATTACACGATAGTTCCCACGGGTCCTGCATTCCACGCTTGCTTAGGCGACGGAAACAGGGAGAACACACGCATATTGCTATCCAAGTGTTAATACTTATTCCGATTGGTCTAACTGGTCCGGTCTATTTTTTTTTATTTTTTATTTTTTTTTTGAAAAGGTAACTCAGTCACTCTATTTCACCCTAGCAAAGGTAACAACTTGAATTGTGTGCCCCACCAAATCACTTGAAATAAAAGAAAACTAAAAATAGAAAGTGAAAAGGACTCGACAAGATATGGCGAAACTATCATGTTATTTCTAACACCTGAGCTCTGTGCTTTTATGAATAGACTCTATAGATGTTTCCATCTAGTCAGATTGGTTCCTCAACTCCTAAAACAAAAATGTTTCCATCCACTTAGATTGGTTAGTGCTATCCTAAATACGCATAAATTTCTAGGCTCTGGAGTTTAATTATTACAACTAAAAAGTTTCTCCCATACCCCCAAACTTAAATCTAACATTGTCCTCAATGTTCTAAAGATAAAATTAAAAACATGAACAAGGAGAAACGGTTACTATTTGAAGTAAAAGAGTTAAGGAAGGATATTACCGTGTTGCGTGAGATTGGGTTACCTCCCAAGAAGTGCTAAGTTTAAAGTCTTCAGCCAGACTTAGGAAAGGATTAGTCAACTCGAACCATAAAGTAACAGTCGAAATAACTGTGGGTCTTCAAAACTAAATAGAGCTGACCAAAGGAAACTACAATAACCCAAGAAAGTGAACATGTACTGCATACCCTTATCTAGTTTCCTGATGAAGATACCTATGTCCCATTGTGGTTCAGGTTCAGGTTCTATGAAAGGATCTTGATAGAATATTTTCATTGGCTGCGTTTCTTCATAGATGGGATCCGAATCACTAGGTCTTAGAGTCTGTAAAAACTCAAATACGAACTTAGAATCACGAAGTAATAACCTAAATAATTGCGGATCCTCTAAGTCAATCAGATATGACTTATATAGTTGACCACAGTGAGAGTAGTGGTCATTCTTAGGAAAATGTGTCGATTCCATTAACCTAAAGTACTTAGGCTTAGTCTCAGAACTTAATAAGTGACACATTTGAAATCTATACGTTCCCACAATTGGAAGAAAACTATTTGGTGGGAAAACAAAATCAATCTTGGTATTATTGCATGGGTTAACCACATCAATCAGAGGATGGGTTTCTAACATTTGAGACTCTTGTTGGATATCATTAGGTTCTGGAAAACGATTATGAAGATAATCTTGTAAGATGGTTGAGGCATTGATGTCAAGTCCCAAGTGAGGGACCTTACTAAGAGTTAAAGCACATGGAGAATGATACTCACCCCCAAACTTAGAGTTTTCGGCGTCTCTAGATAGACTAGTCATAACCTCCCTAATTTCTAGGTCGGCAATTGATTTTTCTAAGTCAGGTTCATCCTCGCTAATCTCTACGAGTTCATCTAAGACTATTGTTTCTAAATCGTTTGACTCGATCTCAAGATAAACTGGTTCCTCTAAACCATCATCGGTTTCGTAAACATGACATACTACATCGTCTGAAACGGGGGTATCTCTAGTCAAATCCTCGTCCTTTTGAATAGGTGAATAATTTTTAAAATTATTAGGATCTGAATCAGAAATAATATAATCATTATAAGGCTCAACTGGGGTAACAAATTCCTGATCACTATTCCCACATATTTCAGATTCTTCATCATCACTATCCTCATCATCATGATACAATTTTTGAAATTCAAGAATTCTCAATCTTTGTTCCAAACTACATGGTCTATGTTTATAATATTTCTCATAGATCGTTAGAGGCGATTCCTCAATAAAAGTTGGAGTATCCATATATCGCTGCCCACGCATATATTCACCAAGAGTCATTTCCGAAGACGTCTCTTGATAACGAGAATTTCTAGACATATATTCTCGCAACGTCATCGCAGGTGGCGTCTCCTCAAAAGGATTCATCACCGAAGAAATATAAACTACAGAGGGATTCTATACAATCACAAACAAGGCCGACTCGACTCCACCAAAGCAAACCTAAAGATTTCTAGCAAACAAAAAGCATGATGGCTCCACTTAGATTGTTTCTAGACCAGCTTCTATCTTTCGAAAGGGAATTCGTTGCAATTTGAGCAAACCCCTCTGGAATCAATCCGAGTCAAAGTAAGTTGAATTGAGGCGAGGGAAGCTCAGTGGAGCTTTGATACCCAAGGCCTCACCGCTATCACAAGGCGGCGCAGTCACGCATTCAACCCACAGAAACCATCATGAACTTTGGAGTGTGCTTAAAGAGCAACCAATATTTTTCGAACAAGTTTCCTATTAAGCTCGTTACCCTATCGGTCTCGTTCTATTCCAAATTTTAAGCTTGGGTTCGCGTTAGGTTTCGTTTTCCTAAGGCGGGCAAGAAGAGAACGGTGATGAAATCCGAACCCTTATCTTGTTTAGGCCAGGCCTTGCCCTTTACTAGGAAAATAAAGACAGTCCGGTTCGTCCTCAAACAATTATCACCTTAAGGCAGACAGTAACCCGCTTGCAGGAGATTCGCGGGTGTTTCGATTGGACTTACCTCCCGTACCAGACGGGCGATGAACCGTTGTCGTCGACTCGGGCCACGACTCCTATGCCGTGTACGAACCCGAGGGGCCGAGACGATATAGTAATCGTCGTCCTTCCCTGCACACAGTTTATATAATTTTTATTTTTTTTAATAATAATACCCTTCCGTAGGGTTAAAAAAAATAATAATAAAGTCCAATTGTCCAGAATAAAGTCCAAAATAAATAAAAACAATTTACAGTTTTCCTCACACACTCTAAAAAAAAAAATTTAAATCCTAAAATTGTCCTTTTTTCTTCTCTTTTCGCTTTAAGCTTTTTCCTCTCCAAGTCCTTAGTGCTCCACTTCGAACCTGTAAATCAAAGACAAAAAGACAAAGTAAAAAGGAACAAAAAATAAAGAAAAAAAAAACGTAAAAATTCTACCTAAGCACAAATCCGCGTCGGCGGCGCCATTTTGATTAAATATTTTTCGTGGTTGTAGTAATGATGATAAGGGGTATCGTTCAAACTCGGACTTGTGAAGGTAATGGATTTTTAGATTTATAAAAAATTATATACACAAAAATATTAACAATGGTGCAAGATGTACTGGGGTTTAGGATTCCACCGAATTCATTTCTTAAGGTTCAAATAATGATTCTTTTAACAATTATAGCTCAGTAAATATATAAAATATATTGACTCTTATATTTGCCAAGATAAATTCTCCAAATATTAGATGTAAATGTTATGCATGAGGCATCAAATCATCTAAGCTAAGCATGCCGCATCAAATCAAATGACAACTAATTTTTTCAAATCATAATTTCAATTAAAATTAGTGCAAAAGTCATGAGAAGAATTAAATATAATTACCCAAGTGTGAAATAAGGCTTCCTCCATCACCCCAGTGTTGGGGTTTAGCTCATCATGGTGTAATTCATCTCAAAATATATTATTATTGCTCCAAAGTTGATTACAAATGAGTAAACAATGCAACAGAGAAATCGCAACAGCAGTTCCTGTTGCGAAGACGATGTTGGACTGATACAGAGAAACAAATGGTGACGGAAAATGAAGTTCTGTGGCTGAATATGCTGTTGCAAATCGGTTGAAGAAACTGTTGCGAAGATGAAGAAACTGTTGCGCATCGGATGAAGAAACCGTGGCCGATTCCTTGTTCTTCAGACAGCAGCAGCAGCAGTTTCTCTGTCAATTTTTCTCTCAATTCCTGTGGAGTCTACACTCCTCCTATAGACCCCAAACTCTCGACAGCCCTTCCCTGTGATAGTAGAAACCTATTTATACACCTAAGCCTCATTGAATCTCGCCATAACTCCTCAAAAATCTTCACAATGAAGAAAAATATTTTTGAGAATAATTTCTTATTTCTTCCTCTGTGTACGTTAATTGTCTTGGAAATCTTCATAAACTGATTGATACGCATCCTAGGAGAATATCTGGGCTTAACTACACAAACATGCAACATCTTTTACGTGATTTTCTTTCCAAAAATGAGACGATATTCTTTTCTCTGTTTTGATTGGGAATTGATTTTCTGGACAAATTTGATCGATCCCAACCACCATAATATCTTCATATACTCATATCACATATACCCATTAAGTCTCAGCTCTTTAATATCGTTAAAACACCTTCAAATGTCGAATTGAAAATCTGCCAGTAAAGGAAAGAATTTTCCCGCCAAAATAAATTTTGAATTTTGAAAGAAGGTCGCCCCTTATCCAGTGGTCGCCCCTTATCCAGTAGCGAGAGTCCGAATAACACTTGTCCTCCGGGTGCCAAAATCAACTTTTCGAGCCGAATTTTCTTAAAATATTTATTTCCAAAAAATACCTACAAATACATAAAATAACAAAATTAGTACAAAATCGAGTGCCAACAATACGGACATTGAGGACAAATTAGACACAAAAATGTGTCTATCAAATACCCCCAAACTTATTATTTGCTAGTCCTCGAGCAAAATTTATTCTTGAAAAGTGACCGAGTTAATCTCGGGTGGGTTTATCAGAGGTGTACCCACAAAAACCAATACTCCAGACCCTAGCTATCTACGCATAACCTTGGAAAGCACTAAAGAACCTCCTTGGTTGGCATACAATTATTGACTCTAAGAGGAAGAACCCTGATGCGAAATTCCAATTGCTGTACACGAGTTTGCACTCAAGCATACTAAAATCCATATAAGTGACAGAGCTCTACTAAGATAGTTTCACGATGGACATCATACTCGGAGTCAGACTAATCACATGAAAAGATTAAGAAGATGGAAAAAGAAAAATGTAGATGGTTGAAAAGTGAACGGTGTTTCCCATATCTGTCTGAAGGCCTCTGCCAAGATGAACCTAACCTAAATGACTGAGATACCGGTCTGACTAATATTAACACACTGGCATATACAAGGGAACCAGTGGTCAATAACTTAAATCTAGATCAACAAACTGGCAAATACAAGGGAACCAGCAGTTGACTACACATAACAATAACCATTTTTTTTTTTTTAACTTAACGGCATGAATAGATCTTTTGGATCCAAGTGCATGCTTCTTGTCAGCAGATTACACGATAGTTCCCACGGGTCCTGCATTCCACGCTTGCTTAGGCGACGGAAACAGGGAGAACACACGCATATTGCTATCCAAGTGTTAATACTTATTCCGATTGGTCTAACTGGTCCGGTCTATTTATTTATTTATTTATTTTTTTTATTTAATTTTTTTTATTTTTTTTTGAAAAGGTAACTCAGTCACTCTATTTCACCCTAGCAAAGGTAACAACTTGAATCGTGTGCCCCACCAAATCACTTGAAATAAAAGAAAAATAAAAATAGAAAGTGAAAAGGACTCGACAAGATATGGCGAAACTATCATGTTATTTCTAACACCTGAGCTCTGTGCTTTTATGAATAGACTCTATAGATGTTTCCATCTAGTCAGATTGGTTCCTCAACTCCTAAAAAAAATGTTTCCATCCACTTAGATTGGTTAGTGCTATCCTAAATACGCATAAATTTCTAGGCTCTGGAGTTTATTTATTACGCAACTAAAAAGTTTCTCCCAATACCCCCAAACTTAAATCTAACATTGTCCTCAATGTTCTAAAGATAAAATTAAAAACATGAACAAGGAGAAACGGTTACTATTTGAAGTAAAAGAGTTAAGGAAGGATATTACCGTGTTGCGTGAGATTGGGTTACCTCCCAAGAAGTGCTAAGTTTAAAGTCTTCAGCCAGACTTAGGAAAGGATTAGTCAACTCGAACCATAAAGTAACAGTCGAAATAACTGTGGGTCTTCAAAACTAAATAGAGCTGACCAAAGGAAACTACAATAACCCAAGAAAGTGAACATGTACTGCATACCCTTATCTAGTTTCCTGATGAAGATACCTATGTCCCATTGTGGTTCAGGTTCAGGTTCTATGAAAGGATCTTGATAGAATATTTTCATTGGCTGCGTTTCTTCATAGATGGGATCCGAATCACTAGGTCTTAGAGTCTGTAAAAACTCAAATACGAACTTAGAATCACGAAGTAATAACCTAAATAATTGCGGATCCTCTAAGTCAATCAGATATGACTTACATAGTTGACCACAGTGAGAGTAGTGGTCATTCTTAGGAAAATGTGTCGATTCCATTAACCTAAAGTACTTAGGCTTAGTCTCAGAACTTAATAAGTGACACATTTTAAATCTATACGTTCCCACAATTGGAAGAAAACTATTTGGTGGGAAAACAAAATCAATCTTGGTATTATTGCATGGGTTAACCACATCAACCAGAGGATGGGTTTCTAACATTTGAGACTCTTGTTGGATATCATTAGGTTCTGGAAAACGATTATGAAGATAATCTTGTAAGATGGTTGAGGCATTGATGTCAAGTCCCAAGTGAGGGACCTTACTAAGAGTTAAAGCACATGGAGAATGATACTCACCCCCAAACTTAGAGTTTTCGGCGTCTCTAGATAGACTAGTCATAACCTCCCTAATTTCTAGGTCGGCAATTGATTTTTCTAAGTCAGGTTCATCCTCGCTAATCTCTACGAGTTCATCTAAGACTATTGTTTCTAAATCGTTTGACTCGATCTCAAGATAAACTGGTTCCTCTAAACCATCATCGGTTTCGTAAACAGGACATACTACATCGTCTGAAACGGGGGTATCTCTAGTCAAATCCTCGTCCTTTTGAATAGGTGAATAATTTCTAAAATTATTAGGATCTGAATCAGAAATAATATAATCATTATAAGGCTCAACTGGGGTAACAAATTCCTGATCACTATTCCCACATATTTCAGATTCTTCATCATCACTATCCTCATCATCATGATACAATTTTTGAAATTCAAGAATTCTCAATCTTTGTTCCAAACTACATGGTCTATGTTTATAATATTTCTCATATATCGTTAGAGGTGATTCCTCAATAAAAGTTGGAGTATCCATATATCGCTGCCCACGCATATATTCACCAAGAGTCATTTCCGAAGACGTCTCTTGATAACGAGAATTTCTAGACATATATTCTCGCAACGTCATCGCAGGTGGCGTCTCCTCAAAAGGATTCATCACCGAAGAAATATAAACTACAGAGGGATTCTATACAATCACAAACAAGGCCGACTCGACTCCACCAAAGCAAACCTAAAGATTTCTAGCAAACAAAAAGCATGATGGCTCCACTTAGATTGTTTCTAGACCAGCTTCTATCTTTCGAAAGGGAATTCGTTGTAATTTGAGCAAACCCCTCTGGAATCAATCCGAGTCAAAGTAAGTTGAATTGAGGCGAGGGAAGCTCAGTGGAGCTTTGATACCCAAGGCCTCACCGCTATCACAAGGCGGCGCAGTCACGCATTCAACTCACAGAAACCATCATGAACTTTGGAGTGTGCTTAAAGAGCAACCAATATTTTTCGAACGAGTTTCCTATTAAGCTCGTTACCCTATCGGTCTCGTTCTATTCCAAATTTTAAAGCTTAGGTTCGCGTTCGGTTTTGTTTTCCTAAGGCGGGCAAGAAGGAAACGGTGATGAAATCCGAGTCCTTATCTTGATTTGGCCAGGCCTTGCCCTTTACTAGGAATTTAAAGACATTCCGGTTCGTCCTCAAACAATTATCACCTTAAGGCAGACAGTAACCCGCTTGCAGGAGATTCGCGGGTGTTTCGATTGGACTTACCTCCCGTACCAGATGGGCGATGAACCGTTGTCGTCGACTCGGGCCACGACTCTTATGCCGTGTGCGAACCCGAGGGGCCGAGACGATATAGTAATCGTCGTCCTTCCCTGCAAACAGTTTGTATTTAATTTTTTTTTTTTTTTAATTTATAACCCTTCCGTAGGGTTTTAAAAATAATGTCCAAAGTCCAGAATAAAGTCCAAATAAAAAAGAAAGTCCAAAATAAAAAAAATTACAGTTTTCCTCACACACTCTAAAAAAAAAATTAAAAATTAAATCCTAAAATTGTCCTTTTTTCTTCTCTTTTCGCTTTTCGCTTTAAGCTTTTTCCTCTCCAAGTCCTTAGTGCTCCACTTCGAACCTGTAAATCAAAGACAAAAAGACAAAGTAAAAAGGAACAAATAATTCTAAAAAAAAATAGTAAACCTAAAAAAAAAAAAAAATTCTACCTAAGCACAAATCCGCGTCGGCGGCGCCAAAATGATTTAATTAAATATTTTTCGGTGGTTGTAGTAATAAAGGTTCGAACTCTAAGATTTGTGAAGGTGAAGGATTTTTAGATTTATAAAAATTATATACAAATATAGACAAATTGGTAGAGAGGTACTGGGACTAAAGATTCGGCCATTTTTCATTTTCAAGTGGTTCAGAAATTAATTCTAGGCAATTATAATTTAAAACAAAATGAAGATTAACTCTATTCTTTGCCAAAGTAGATTTTATAAAATATTACTTGTATTTCTTAAGCATGGCATATCAAAAATCCCTAGGACTAAGCATAAACCATCAAATGAAATCACAAATAATTAATTAAAATCTTAATTCAATTAAAATTGGTGCAAAAAGTAAATATAGAATTAAATAAAATTACCACATAGATGAATTAAGGCTTCCTCCATCGCCCCAGTGTTGGGGTTTAGCTCATCATGGTGTAATTCATCTCAAAATATATTATTATTGCTCCAAAGTTGATTACAAATGAGTAAACAATGCAACAGAGAAATCGCAACAGCAGTTCCTGTTGCGAAGACGATGTTGGACTGATACAGAGAAACAAATGGTGACGGAAAATGAAGTTCTGTGGCTGAATATGCTGTTGCAAATCGGTTGAAGAAACTGTTGCGAAGATGAAGAAACTGTTGCGCATCGGATGAAGAAACCGTGGCCGATTCCTTGTTCTTCAGACAGCAGCAGCAGCAGTTTCTCTGTCAATTTTTCTCTCAATTCCTGTGGAGTCTACACTCCTCCTATAGACCCCAAACTCTCGACAGCCCTTCCCTGTGATAGTAGAAACCTATTTATACACCTAAGCCTCATTGAATCTCGCCATAACTCCTCAAAAATCTTCACAATGAAGAAAAATATTTTTGAGAATAATTTCTTATTTCTTCCTCTGTGTACGTTAATTGTCTTGGAAATCTTCATAAACTGATTGATACGCATCCTAGGAGAATATCTGGGCTTAACTACACAAACATGCAACATCTTTTACGTGATTTTCTTTCCAAAAATGAGACGATATTCTTTTCTCTGTTTTGATTGGGAATTGATTTTCTGGACAAATTTGATCGATCACAACCACCATAATATCTTCATATACTCATATCACATATACCCATTAAGTCTCAGATCTTTAATCTCGTTAAAACACCTTCAAATGTCGAATTGAAAATCTGCCAGTAAAGGAAAGAATTTTCCCGCCAAAACAAATTTTGAATTTTGAAAGAAGGTCGCCCCTTATCCAGTGGTCGCCCCTTATCCAAAAGCGAGAGTCCGAATAACACTTGTCCTCCGGGTGCCAAAATCAACTTTTCGAGCCGAATTTTCTTAAAATATTTATTTCCAGAAAATACCTACAAATACATAAAATAACAAAATTAGTACAAAATCGAGTGCCAACAATACGGACATTGAGGACAAATTAGACACAAAAAATGTGTCTATCAAATACCCCCAAACTTATTATTTGCTAGTCCTCGAGCAAAATTTATTCTTGAAAAGTGACCGAGTTAATCTCGGGTGGGTTTATCAGAGGTGTACCCACAAAAACCAATACTCCAGACCCTAGCTATCTACGCAAAACCTTGGAAAGCACTAAAGAACCTCCTTGGTTGGCATACAATTATTGACTCTAAGAGGAAGAACCCTGATGCGAAATTCCAATTGTTGTACACGAGTTTGCACTCAAGCATACTAAAATTCATATAAGTGATAGAGCTCTACTAAGATAGTTTCACGATGGACATCATACTCGGAGTCAGACTAATCACATGAAAAGATTAAGAAGATGGAAAGAAAAATGTAGATGGTTGAAAAGCGAACGGTGTTTCCCATATCTGTCTGAAGGCCTCTGCCAAGATGAACCTAACCTAAATGACTGAGATACCGGTCTGACTAATATTAACACACTGGCATATACAAGGGAACCAGTGGTCAATAAATTAAATCTAGATCAACAAACTGGCAAATACAAGGGAACCAGCAGTTGACTACACATAACAATAATCATTTTTTTTTAACTTAACGGCATGAATAGATCTTTTGGATCCAAGCGCATGCTTCTTGTCAGCAGATTACACGATAGTTCCCACGGGTCCTGCATTCCACGCTTGCTTAGGCGACGGAAACAGGGAGAACACATGCATATTGCTATCCAAGTGTTAATACTTATTCCGATTGGTCTAACTGGTCCGGTCTTTTTTTTTTTTTTTGAAAAGGTAACTCAGTCACTCTATTTCACCCTAGCAAAGGTAACAACTTGAATCGTGTGCCCCACCAAATCACTTGAAATAAAAGAAAACTAAAAATAGAAAGTGAAAAGGACTCGACAAGATATGGCGAAACTATCATGTTATTTCTAACACCTGAGCTCTGTGCTTTTATGAATAGACTCTATAGATGTTTCCATCTAGTCAGATTGGTTCCTCAACTCCTAAAACAAAAATGTTTCCATCCACTTAGATTGGTTAGTGCTATCCTAAATACGCATAAATTTCTAGGCTTTGGAGTTTATTTATTGCGCAACTAAAAAGTTTCTCCCAATACCCCCAAACTTAAATCTAACATTGTCCTAAATGTTCTAAAGATAAAATTAAAAACATGAACAAGGAGAAACGGTTACTATTTGAAGTAAAAGAGTTAAGGAAGGATATTACCGTGTTGCGTGAGATTGGGTTACCTCCCAAGAAGTGCTAAGTTTAAAGTCTTCAGCCAGACTTAGGAAAGGATTAGTCAACTCGAACCATAAAGTAACAGTCGAAATAACTGTGGGTCTTCAAAACTAAATAGAGCTGACCAAAGGAAACTACAATAACCCAAGAAAGTGAACATGTACTGCATACCCTTATCTAGTTTCCTGATGAAGATACCTATGTCCCATTGTGGTTCAGGTTCAGGTTCTATGAAAGGATCTTGATAGAATATTTTCATTGGCTGCGTTTCTTCATAGATGGGATCCGAATCACTAGGTCTTAGAGTCTGTAAAAACTCAAATACGAACTTAGAATCACGAAGTAATAACCTAAATAATTGCGGATCCTCTAAGTCAATCAGATATGACTTACATAGTTGACCACAGTGAGAGTAGTGGTCATTCTTAGGAAAATGTGTCGATTCCATTAACCTAAAGTACTTAGGCTTAGTCTCAGAACTTAATAAGTGACACATTTGAAATCTATACGTTCCCACAATTGGAAGAAAACTATTTGGTGGGAAAACAAAATCAATCTTGGTATTATTGCATGGGTTAACCACATCAACCAGAGGATGGGTTTTTAACATTTGAGACTCTTGTTGGATATCATTAGGTTCTGGAAAACGATTATGAAGATAATCTTGTAAGATGGTTGAGGCATTGATGTCAAGTCCCAAGTGAGGGACCTTACTAAGAGTTAAAGCACATGGAGAATGATACTCACCCCCAAACTTAGAGTTTTCGGCGTCTCTAGATAGACTAGTCATAACCTCCCTAATTTCTAGGTCGGCAATTGATTTTTCTAAGTCAGGTTCATCCTCGCTAATCTCTACGAGTTCATCTAAGACTATTGTTTCTAAATCGTTTGACTCGATCTCAAGATAAACTGGTTCCTCTAAACCATCATCGGTTTCGTAAACAGGACATACTACATCGTCTGAAACGGGGGTATCTCTAGTCAAATCCTTGTCCTTTTGAATAGGTGAATAATTTTTAAAATTATTAGGATCTGAATCAGAAATAATATAATCATTATAAGGCTCAACTGGGGTAACAAATTCCTGATCACTATTCCCACATATTTCAGATTCTTCATCATCACTATCCTCATCATCATGATACAATTTTTGAAATTCAAGAATTCTCAATCTTTGTTCCAAACTACATGGTCTATGTTTATAATATTTCTCATAGATCGTTAGAGGTGATTCCTCAATAAAAGTTGGAGTATCCATATATCGCTGCCCACGCATATATTCACCAAGAGTCATTTCCGAAGACGTCTCTTGATAACGAGAATTTCTAGACATATATTCTCGCAACGTCATCGCAGGTGGCGTCTCCTCAAAAGGATTCATCACCGAAGAAATATAAACTACAGAGGGATTCTATACAATCACAAACAAGGCCGACTCGACTCCACCAAAGCAAACCTAAATATTTCTAGCAAACAAAAAGCATGATGGCTCCACTTAGATTGTTTCTAGACCAGCTTCTATCTTTCAAAAGGGAATTCGTTGCAATTTGAGCAAACCCCTCTGGAATCACTCCGAGTCAAAGTAAGTTGAATTGAGGCGAGGGAAGCTCAGTGGAGCTTTGATACCCAAGGCCTCACCGCTATCACAAGGCGGCGCAGTCACGCATTCAACTCACAGAAACCATCATGAACTTTGGAGTGTGCTTAAAGAGCAACCAATATTTTTCGAACGAGTTTCCTATTAAGCTCGTTACCCTATCGGTCTCGTTCTATTCCAAATTTTAAGCTTGGGTTCGCGTTAGGTTTCGTTTTCCTAAGGCGGGCAAGAAGGGAACGGTGATGAAATCCGAACCCTTATCTTGTTTAGGCCAGGCCTTGCCCTTTACTAGGAAAATAAAGACAGTCCGGTTCGTCCTCAAACAATTATCACCTTAAGGCAGACAGTAACCCGCTTGCAGAAGATTCGCGGGTGTTTCGATTGGACTTACCTCCCGTACCAGACGGGCGATGAACCGTTGTCGTCGACTCGGGCCACGACTCCTATGCCGTGTACGAACCCGAGGGGCCGAGACGATATAGTAATCGTCGTCCTTCCCTGCACACAGTTTATATAATTTTTTTTTTTTTTTTAATAATAATACCCTTCCGTAGGGTTAAAAAAAATAATAACAAAGTCCAAGAGTCCAGTCCAAAGTCCAAATAAATAAATAAAGAAAAAAAATTACAGTTTTCCTCACACACTCTAAAAAAAAAAATTAAAAATTAAATCCTAAAATTGTCCTTTTTTTCTTCTCTTTTCGCTTTTCGCTTTAAGATTTTTCCTCTCCAAGTCCTTAGTTTTCACTTTGAACCTGCAAAATAAAGACAAAAAGAAACGTAAAAAGGAACAAACAATTCTAAAAAAAATAATAAACCTAAAAAAAAAAAATTCTACCTAAGCACAAATCCGCGTCGGCGGCGCCAAAATGATTAAAGATTTAATGTGGGTTGTAGTTGTAGTGGTAAGGGGTATCGTTCAAACTCGGACTTATGAAGGTGAAGGATTTTTAGATTTATAAAAATTATATACACAAAAATATTAACAATGGTGCAAGAGGTACTGGGGTTTAGGATTCCACCGAATTCATTTCTTAAGGTTCAAATAATGATTCTTTTAACAATTATAGCTCAGTAAATATATAAAATATATTGACTCTTATTTTGCCAAGATAAATTCTCCAAATATTAGATGTAAATGTTATGCATGAGGCATCAAATCATCTAAGCTAAGCATGCCGCATCAAATCAAATGACAACTAATTTTTTCAAATCATAATTTCAATTAAAATTAGTGCAAAAGTCATGAGAAGAATTAAATATAATTACCCAAGTGTGAAATAAGGCTTCCTCCATCACCCCAGTGTTGGGGTTTAGCTCATCATGGTGTAATTCATCTCAAAATATATTATTATTGCTCCAAAGTTGATTACAAATGAGTAAACAATGCAACAGAGAAATCGCAACAGCAGTTCCTGTTGCGAAGACGATGTTGGACTGATACAGAGAAACAAATGGTGACGGAAAATAAAGTTCTGTGGCTGAATAAGCTGTTGCAAATCGGTTGAAGAAACTGTTGCGAAGATGAAGAAACTGTTGCGCTTCGGATGAAGAAACCGTGGCCGATTCCTTGTTCTTCAGACAGCAGCAGCAGCAGTTTCTCTGTCAATTTTTCTCTCAATTCCTGTGGAGTCTACACTCCTCCTATAGACCCCAAACTCTCGACAGACTCTCTGTAGAACATTAGGAACATATTTATACGTAATTGAACCATTGAATCTCCTCCATTAATCCAAAAAATCTTCCCATTACTCGGTAGTGAATGAAAATATTCCCGATATTTTTTTCTTTAATTCTCTGATTTGTTACGGATTGTTCCATGTTTTATCTCTTCTCACGCGTCATCCTTGAGTTGTAGGAGAAGTTTCCAGCCAATAGAGTTAACCCATGCACGTCTCTTCCATCCACAAATTCTAAAAATAGGATATCTTCCTTATTTGAGAATATCTTCCCTGTTTTGATTCCCACCGATTATCTAACCAAATTGGACCGAATCCAACACCCATACCAGCTCTGTCTAGGCCCTAGGAACAAACCCATTTAATTTGGGCCATTGAATCTCACTGTAACACCTTCGAATCATCAACCCTAGTCACGGCAGTTCAAGACAATTTTTTTCCGCCAAAACTGTTCTTGATGTTTTCATCACCTGGTGATTATCCAGCCAAATCCGATCAAATTAGATGCCATAAATGTGTTTCATAAGCTATATCACATCTTCCTACCAAGTTTGAGCCATTGAATCGCACCACAACACCTTCATTTTGTCGATTGAAAATCTGCCAGTTGATGAACCTATTTTTCCCGCCAAAAAAATTAATTTGAATTTGAGAAGGTGTTCTGGTGGTGCCCTTAGTAATTAGGTTGCCCCTTATCCAAAAGCGAGAGTCCAAATAACACTTGTCCTCCGGGTACCAAAATCAACTTTTCGAGCCAAATTTTCCAAAAATGTTTATTTCCTAAAAATACATAAAAACACAATATTAGTACAAAAATAGAGTTCCAACAATACTGACATTGAGGACAAATTAGACACAAAAATGTGTCTATCAAATACCCCCAAACTTATTGTTTGCTAGTCCTCGAGCAAATTTATTCTTGAAAAGTGACCGAGTTAATCTCGGGTGGGTTTATCAGAGGTGTACCCACAAAAACCAATACTCCAGACCCTAGCTATCTAGGCAGAACCTTGGAAAGCACTAAAGAACCTCCTTGGTTGGCATACAATTATTGACTCTAAGAGGAAGAACCCTGATGCGAAATTCCAATTGTTGTACACGAGTTTGCACTCAAGCATACTATAATTCATATAAGTGACAGAGCTCTACTAAGATAGTTTCACGATGGACATCATACTCGGAGTCAGACTAATCACATGAAAAGATTAAGAAGATGGAAAAAGAAAAATGTAGATGGTTGAAAAGTGAACGGTGTTTCCCATATATGTCTGAAGGCCTCTGCCAAGATGAACCTAACCTAAATGACTGAGATACCGGTCTGACTAATATTAACACACTGGCATATACAAGGGAACCAGTGGTCAATAACTTAAATCTAGATCAACAAACTGGCAAATACAAGGGAACCAGCAGTTGACTACACATAACAATAACCATTTTTTTTTTTTTTAACTTAACGGCATGAATAGATCTTTTGGATCCAAGCGCATGCTTCTTGTCAGCAGATTACACGATAGTTCCCACGGGTCCTGCATTCCACGCTTGCTTAGGCGACGGAAACAGGGAGAACACACGCATATTGCTATCCAAGTGTTAATACTTATTCCGATTGGTCTAACTGGTCCGGTCTAATAATTTTTTTTTTTTTTTTTTTTTTAAAAGGTAACTCAGTCACTCTATTTCACCCTAGCAAAGGTAACAACTTGAATCGTGTGCCCCACCAAATCACTTGAAACAAAAGAAAACTAAAAATAGAAAGTGAAAAGGACTCGACAAGATATGGCGAAACTATCATGTTATTTCTAACACCTGAGCTCTGTGCTTTTATGAATAGACTCTATAGATGTTTCCATCTAGTCAGATTGGTTCCTCAACTCCTAAAACAAAAATGTTTCCATCCACTTAGATTGGTTAGTGCTATCCTTAATACGCATAAATTTCTAGGCTATGGAGTTTATTTATTGCAACTAAAAAGTTTCTCCCATACCCCCAAACTTAAATCTAACATTGTCCTCAATGTTCTAAAGATGAAACTAAAAGCATGAACAAGGAGAAATTGTTACCACTTGAAGCAAAAGAGATAAGGAAGGATATTACCATGTCGCAAGAATATTGGGTTACCTCCCAAGAAGTGCTAAGTTTAAAGTCTTCAGCCAGACGTAGGAAAGGTTTAGTCAACTCGAACCGTATAAAAGTAGCCGGAATAACTGTGGGTCTTTAAAACCAAAAAGAGCTGACAAAAGGAAACTGCAGTGAACCAACGAAATGAACAACACTAGCATGCCCTTACCTAGTTTCCTGATAACTATCGCTAATTGTGGTTCAGGTTCAGGCTCTATGAAAGGGTCTAAATAGAATATTTTCATTGGCTGCGTTTCTTCATAGGTTGGATCCAAATTATTAGGTCCTAGAGTCTGGAAAAACTCAAATAAGAACTTGGAATCACAAAGTAATAACCTAAATAATTGCGGATCCTCTAAGTCAATCAGATATGACTTACAAAATTGACCACAATGAGAATAGTGGTCATTCTTAAGCAAATGTATCGATTCTAATTTCCTAAGGCATTCAGGTTTAGTCTCACAACTTAATATTCGACACATTTGGAATATAAACGTTCCCACAGTTGGAAGAAAACTATTTGGTGGGAAAACAAAATCAATCTTGGTATTATTGCCTGGGTTAACCACATCAACCAGAGGATGGGTTTCTAACATTTGAGACTCTTGTTGGATATCATTAGGTTCTGGAAAACGATTATGAAGATAATCTTGTAAGATGGTTGAGGCATTGATGTCAAGTCCCAAGTGAGGGACCTTACTAAGAGTTAAAGCACATGGAGAATGATACTCACCCCCAAACTTAGAGTTTTCGGCGTCTCTAGATAGACTGGTCATAACCTCCCTAATTTCTAGGTCGGCAATTGATTTTTCTAAGTCAGGTTCATCCTCGCTAATCTCTACGAGTTCATCTAAGACTATTGTTTCTAAATTGTTTGACTCGATCTCAAGATAAATTGGTTCCTCTAAACCATCATCGGTTTCGTAAACAGGACATACTACATCGTCTGAGACGGGGGTATCTCTAGTCAAATCCTCGTCCTTTTGAATAGGTGAATAATTTTTAAAATTATTAGGATCTGAACCAGAAATAATATAATCATTATAAGGCTCAACCGGGGTAACAAATTCCTGATCACTATTCCCACATATTTCAGATTCTTCATCATCACTATCCTCATCATCATGATACAATTTTTGAAATTCAAGAATTCTCAATCTTTGTTCCAAACTACATGGTCTATGTTTATAATATTTCTCATAGATCGTTAGAGGTGATTCCTCAATAAAAGTTGGAGTATCCATATATCGCTGCCCACGCATATATTCACCAAGAGTCATTTCCGAAGACGTCTCTTGATAACGAGAATTTCTAGACATATATTCTCGCAACGTCATCGCAGGTGGCGTCTCCTCAAAAGGATTCATCACCGAAGAAATATAAACTACAGAGGGATTCTATACAATCACAAACAAGGCCGACTCGACTCCACCAAAGCAAACCTAAAGATTTCTAGCAAACAAAAAGCATGATGGCTCCACTTAGATTGTTTCTAGACCAGCTTCTATCTTTCGAAAGGGAATTCGTTGCAATTTGAGCAAACCCCTCTGGAATCAATCCGAGTCAAAGTAAGTTGAATTGAGGCGAGGGAAGCTCAGTGGAGCTTTGATACCCAAGGCCTCACCGCTATCACAAGGCGGCGCAGTCACGCATTCAACACACAGAAACCATCATGAACTTTGGAGTGTGCTTAAAGAGCAACCAATATTTTTCGAACAAGTTTCCTATTAAGCTCGTTACCCTATCGGTCTCGTTCTATTCCAAATTTTAAGCTTGGGTTCGCGTTAGGTTTCGTTTTCCTAAGGCGGGCAAGAAGGGAACGGTGATGAAATCCGAACCCTTATCTTGTTTAGGCCAGGCCTTGCCCTTTACTAGGAAAATAAAGACAGTCCGGTTCGTCCTCAAACAATTATCACCTTAAGGGACAGTAACCCGCTTGCAGAAGATTCGCGGGTGTTTCGATTGGACTTACCTCCCGTACCAGACGGGCGATGAACCGTTGTCGTCGACTCGGGCCACGACTCCTATGCCGTGTACGAACCCGAGGGGCCGAGACGATATAGTAATCGTCGTCCTTCCCTGCACACAGTTTATATAATTTTTTTTTTTAATAATAATACCCTTCCGTAGGGTTAAAAAAAAATAATAACAAAGTCCAAGAGTCCAGTCCAAAGTCCAAATAAATAAATAAAGAAAAAAAATTACAGTTTTCCTCACACACTCTAAAAAAAAAAAAAATTAAAAATTAAATCCTAAAATTGTCCTTTTTTTCTTCTCTTTTCGCTTTTCGCTTTAAGATTTTTCCTCTCCAAGTCCTTAGTTTTCACTTTGAACCTGCAAAATAAAGACAAAAAGAAACGTAAAAGGGAACAAACAATTCTAAAAAATAAAATAATAATAAACCTAAAATAAAATAAATCAATCTATATACAAGTCCCCGTCGGCGGCGCCATTTTGATTAATGATTTAATGGGGGTTGTAGTTGTAGTGGTAAGGGGTATCGTTCAAACTCGGACTTGTGAAGGTAATGGATTTTTAGATTTATAAAAAATTATATACACAAAAATATTAACAATGGTGCAAGAGGTACTGGGGTTTAGGATTCCACCGAATTCATTTCTTAAGGTTCGAATAATGATTCTTTTAACAATTATAGCTCAGTAAATATATAAAATATATTGACTCTTATATTTGCCAAGATAAATTCTCCAAATATTAGATGTAAATGTTATGCATGAGGCATCAAATCATCTAAGCTAAGCATGCCGCATCAAATCAAATGACAACTAATTTTTTCAAATCATAATTTCAATTAAAATTAGTGCAAAAGTCATGAGAAGAATTAAATATAATTACCCAAGTGTGAAATAAGGCTTCCTCCATCACCCCAGTGTTGGGGTTTAGCTCATCATGGTGTAATTCATCTCAAAATATATTATTATTGCTCCAAAGTTGATTACAAATGAGTAAACAATGCAACAGAGAAATCGCAACAGCAGTTCCTGTTGCGAAGACGATGTTGGACTGATACAGAGAAACAAATGGTGACGGAAAATAAAGTTCTGTGGCTGAATATGCTGTTGCAAATCGGTTGAAGAAACTGTTGCGAAGATGAAGAAACTGTTGCGCATCGGATGAAGAAACCGTGGCCGATTCCTTGTTCTTCAGACAGCAGCAGCAGCAGTTTCTCTGTCAATTTTTCTCTCAATTCCTGTGGAGTCTACACTCCTCCTATAGACCCCAAACTCTCGACAGCCCTTCCCTGTGATAGTAGAAACCTATTTATACACCTAAGCCTCATTGAATCTCGCCATAACTCCTCAAAAATCTTCACAATGAAGAAAAATATTTTTGAGAATAATTTCTTATTTCTTCCTCTGTGTACGTTAATTGTCTTGGAAATCTTCATAAACTGATTGATACGCATCCTAGGAGAATATCTGGGCTTAACTACACAAACATGCAACATCTTTTACGTGATTTTCTTTCCAAAAATGAGACGATATTCTTTTCTCTGTTTTGATTGGGAATTGATTTTCTGGACAAATTTGATCGATCCCAACCACCATAATATCTTCATATACTCATATCACATATACCCATTAAGTCTCAGCTCTTTAATATCGTTAAAACACCTTCAAATGTCGAATTGAAAATCTGCCAGTAAAGGAAAGAATTTTCCCGCCAAAATAAATTTTGAATTTTGAAAGAAGGTCGCCCCTTATCCAGTGGTCGCCCCTTATCCAGTAGCGAGAGTCCGAATAACACTTGTCCTCCGGGTGCCAAAATCAACTTTTCGAGCCGAATTTTCTTAAAATATTTATTTCCAAAAAATACCTACAAATACATAAAATAACAAAATTAGTACAAAATCGAGTGCCAACAATACGGACATTGAGGACAAATTAGACACAAAAATGTGTCTATCAAATACCCCCAAACTTATTATTTGCTAGTCCTCGAGCAAAATTTATTCTTGAAAAGTGACCGAGTTAATCTCGGGTGGGTTTATCAGAGGTGTACCCACAAAAACCAATACTCCAGACCCTAGCTATCTACGCATAACCTTGGAAAGCACTAAAGAACCTCCTTGGTTGGCATACAATTATTGACTCTAAGAGGAAGAACCCTGATGCGAAATTCCAATTGCTGTACACGAGTTTGCACTCAAGCATACTAAAATCCATATAAGTGACAGAGCTCTACTAAGATAGTTTCACGATGGACATCATACTCGGAGTCAGACTAATCACATGAAAAGATTAAGAAGATGGAAAAAGAAAAATGTAGATGGTTGAAAAGTGAACGGTGTTTCCCATATCTGTCTGAAGGCCTCTGCCAAGATGAACCTAACCTAAATGACTGAGATACCGGTCTGACTAATATTAACACACTGGCATATACAAGGGAACCAGTGGTCAATAACTTAAATCTAGATCAACAAACTGGCAAATACAAGGGAACCAGCAGTTGACTACACATAACAATAACCATTTTTTTTTTTTTAACTTAACGGCATGAATAGATCTTTTGGATCCAAGTGCATGCTTCTTGTCAGCAGATTACACGATAGTTCCCACGGGTCCTGCATTCCACGCTTGCTTAGGCGACGGAAACAGGGAGAACACACGCATATTGCTATCCAAGTGTTAATACTTATTCCGATTGGTCTAACTGGTCCGGTCTCTTTTTTTTTTTTTTTTTTTTGAAAAGGTAACTCAGTCACTCTATTTCACCCTAGCAAAGGTAACAACTTGAATCGTGTGCCCCACCAAATCACTTGAAATAAAAGAAAACTAAAAATAGAAAGTGAAAAGGACTCGACAAGATATGGCGAAACTATCATGTTATTTCTAACACCTGAGCTCTGTGCTTTTATGAATAGACTCTATAGATGTTTCCATCTAGTCAGATTGGTTCCTCAACTCCTAAAACAAAAATGTTTCCATCCACTTAGATTGGTTAGTGCTATCCTAAATACGCATAAATTTCTAGGCTCTGGAGTTTATTTATTACGCAACTAAAAAGTTTCTCCCAATACCACCAAACTTAAATCTAACATTGTCCTCAATGTTCTAAAGATAAAATTAAAAACATGAACAAGGAGAAACGGTTACTATTTGAAGTAAAAGAGTTAAGGAAGGATATTACCGTGTTGCGTGAGATTGGGTTACCTCCCAAGAAGTGCTAAGTTTAAAGTCTTCAGCCAGACTTAGGAAAGGATTAGTCAACTCGAACCATAAAGTAACAGTCGAAATAACTGTGGGTCTTCAAAACTAAATAGAGCTGACCAAAGGAAACTGCAATGAACCAAGAAAGTGAACAAGACTAGCATGCCCTTACTTAGTTTCCTGATTAAGAAATTTATATCTAATTGTGGTTCATGTTCAGGTTCTATGAAAGGGTCTAAATAGAAAATTTTCATTGGCTGCGTTTCTTCATAGGTGGGATCCGAATCATTAGGTCCTAGAGTCTGGAAAAACTCAAATATGATCTTAGAAGCGCACAATAATAACCTAAATAACTGAGGATCCTCTAAGTCAATAAGATTTGACTTACATAATTGACCACAATGAGAGTAGTGGTCATTCTTAAGCAAATGTGTCGTTTCTAATTTCCTAAAGCATTTAGGTTTAGTCTCACAACTTAATATTCGACACATTTGGAATATAAACGTTCCCACAGTTGGAAGAAAACTATTTGGTAGGAAAACAAAGTCAATCTGGGGATCATAGCCTGGGAAAACCACATCAACCAGAGGATGGGTTTCTAACGACTGAACTTCTTCCTGGACATCATTAGGTTCGGGAAAACAAGTATGAAGGTAATCTTGTAAAATTGTCGAGGCAGAGATATCAAGTCCTAAGTGAAGGGACTTTCTGAGAGTTAAAGGTAAGGCACTAGAAAGGTGATAATCACCCCCAAACTTAGAGTTTTCAGTGTCTCTAGATAGACTAGTTACAATCTCCCTAATTTCTAGATCATTGGAATCCTGAAAATAGTCAATTGCTCCTTCGAGGTTATACTCAAGCGACGCATCCTTACTCATATTTAATAGCTCTACGAGTTCATTTTCTTCGTCTAAGACTATTGTTTCTAAGTCGCTAGACTCTAAAACAGTATTTTCGGAATAAACACGTTCCTCTAAAGCATTATCGGCTTCGTAATCAAAAGGAAAAACTACATCGTCTAAAACGGTGGTATCCCTAATCAAATCCCCGTCCTTTTGAATAGGTTAATAATCATAAAAATTATTTGGATTTGAACTAGAATCATTATAAAGCTCAATTGGATTAATAGATTCCTGATCACTATGCCTACACATTTCAGATTCTTCATTACTATTATCCTCATCATAATAGTACGAAGATGATTGAACCTCATCAAAACAAGTATTGTTACCAATTCTAACCTCGTCATCTTGATTATGTGAATAAAAACTATCCTTATTTTCGAGGGTGGTATTGGGGAAACTACACTGGAAATTAAGACTATCCTGAGCAAGTTTTTCCACAATCCTATTTGTATTCTCAGTAAATTTCTTGAGGGTCTCTTCTAGAGATATCTTAGTTGACCGCTCTACGGACTCTTCTGGAAGCGGAATATTATAAGTCCCTTTCAAAAATAAGTTCTGTGTTGACTCATTAAAACTCTTGAGAGACTCTTATAAAGAAATAGGAGGATTATTTTGCTCGTATGACCTGTGCGCATGTGGATAGTAATTGGGCTCACCATGGTATGGACTATAACTTTCAAAAGTTTGGCGTTCCCAACCACTATTCACACTATGATCATAAAAATGATGATGTCCATATTCAAATTCAGGTCGATACTCATTGTATTGTCTTCTGTCATACCAGTTCGACATTCTTAATTGCAAGGGAAATCTACACAATCACAAACAAGGCTGACTCGACCAAATCAAACTTATAGAATCTAGAAAACAAAAAGCATGATGGCTCCACTTAGATTGTTTTCTAGACCATCTTCTATTCCTTCGAAAAGGAATTCGTTACAATTTGAGCACACCCCTCTGGAATCAATCCGAGCTAATGTAAGTTGAATCGAGGCGAGAGAAGCTCAGTGGAGCTTTGATACCCAAGGCCTCACCGCATTAGAAGGCGGCACAGTCACGCATTCAACTCACAGAAACCATCATGAACTTTGAAGTGTGCTTAAAGAGCAACCAATATTTTTCGAACGAGTTTCCTATTAAGCTCGTTACCCTATCAGTCTCGTTCTAATCAAATTTTAAGCTTGGGTTCGCGTTAGGTTTCGTTTTCCTAAGGCGGGCAAGAAGGGAGTGTTGATGAAATCCGAACCCTTATCTTGTATTGGCCAGGCCTTGCCCTTTACTAGGAATTTAAAAACAGTCCAAATTCGTCCTCAATCAATGAATCACCTTAAGGAATACAGTAACTCGCTTACAGGAGATTCGCGAGTGTTTCGATGGACTTACCTCCCGTACCAGACGGGGGATGAACCGTTGTCGTCGACTCGGGCCACGACTCCTATGCCGTGTGCGAACCCGAGGGGCCGAGACGATATAGTAATCGTCGTCCTTCCCTGCACACAGTTTATATAATAATAATTTTTTTTTTTTTTAATAATACCCTTCCGTAGGGTTAAAAAAATAAAGTCCAATTTTTAAAGTCCAAAGTCCAAAATAAATAAAAAAAAATTACAGTTTTCCTCACACACTCTAAAAAAAATTAAAAATTAAAAATTAAATCCTAAAATTGTCCTTTTTTCTTCTCTTTTCGCTTTTCGCTTTAAGCTTTTTCCTCTCCAAGTCCTTAGTGCTCCACTTCGAACCTGTAAATCAAAGACAAAAAGACAAAGTAAAAAGGAACAAATAATAAAAAAAAATAAAATAAAAAAAATAAACCTAAAAAAAATAAATCAATCTATATACAAGTCCGCGTCGGCGGCGCCATTTTGATTAAAAGATTTTTCGTGGGTTGTAGTTGTAGTGATAAGGGGTATCGTTCAAACTCGGACTTGTGAAGGTAATGGATTTTTAGATTTATAAAAAATTATATACACAAAAATATTAACAATGGTGCAAGAGGTACTGGGGTTTAGGATTCCACCGAATTCATTTCTTAAGGTTCAAATAATGATTCTTTTAACAATTATAGCTCAGTAAATATATAAAATATATTGACTCTTATATTTGCCAAGATAAATTCTCCAAATATTAGATGTAAATGTTATGCATGAGGCATCAAATCATCTAAGCTAAGCATGCCGCATCAAATCAAATGACAACTAATTTTTTCAAATCATAATTTCAATTAAAATTAGTGCAAAAGTCATGAGAAGAATTAAATATAATTACCCAAGTGTGAAATAAGGCTTCCTCCATCACCCCAGTGTTGGGGTTTAGCTCATCATGGTGTAATTCATCTCAAAATATATTATTATTGCTCCAAAGTTGATTACAAATGAGTAAACAATGCAACAGAGAAATCGCAACAGCAGTTCCTGTTGCGAAGACGATGTTGGACTGATACAGAGAAACAAATGGTGACGGAAAATGAAGTTCTGTGGCTGAATATGCTGTTGCAAATCGGTTGAAGAAACTGTTGCGAAGATGAAGAAACTGTTGCGCATCGGATGAAGAAACCGTGGCCGATTCCTTGTTCTTCAGACAGCAGCAGCAGCAGTTTCTCTGTCAATTTTTCTCTCAATTCCTGTGGAGTCTACACTCCTCCTATAGACCCCAAACTCTCGACATCCCTTCCGTGTGATAGTAGAAACCTATTTATACACCTAATCCTCATTGAATCTCGCCATAACTCCTCAAAAATCTTCACAATGAAGAAAAATATTTTTGAGAATAATTTCTTATTTCTTCCTCTGTGTACGTTAATTGTCTTGGAAATCTTCATAAACTGATTGATACGCATCCTAGGAGAATATCTGGGCTTAACTACACAAACATGCAACATCTTTTACGTGATTTTCTTTCCAAAAATGAGACGATATTCTTTTCTCTGTTTTGATTGGGAATTGATTTTCTGGACAAATTTGATCGATCCCAACCACCATAATATCTTCATATACTCATATCACATATACCCATTAAGTCTCAGATCTTTAATCTCGTTAAAACACCTTCAAATGTCGAATTGAAAATCTGCCAGTAAAGGAAAGAATTTTCCCGCCAAAACAAATTTTGAATTTTGAAAGAAGGTCGCCCCTTATCCAGTGGTCGCCCCTTATCCAAAAGCGAGAGTCCGAATAACACTTGTCCTCCGGGTGCCAAAATCAACTTTTCGAGCCGAATTTTCTTAAAATATTTATTTCCAGAAAATACCTACAAATACATAAAATAACAAAATTAGTACAAAATCGAGTGCCAACAATACGGACATTGAGGACAAATTAGACACAAAAAATGTGTCTATCATTAGACAAATGTTAGACCAAGGCCTAGTGTTGGCCAAAACCTGAGTACTAAACACCAATTATACGTATCTAAATATACCATTAGCCAATGTAGACTTCATTGCTTTCTTTCACACCAGATGAGAAGCTAACATGGTGAATTTTGATTTTAATTCACATAGAGATAAAAAAACAAAAAGAAATAAAAAAATAGTGGTTGGTAAAACTTATTTCCTGACATGAACTTTTTGGAGACGGTGAGAGGGATGATTAATTTCTGACCAATTACAGCCGATGTAGACGATTTATCATCATTTATGATAGTTGTTGGATAACAATTCTAAAACTTGTTGTGGAATGTTATGTTTCAGCTTTTTCTCTCACAATTTTCCAATTTCTCTTCTGACTCACTATGTGCCATGAGTGACTAAACTACAAATCACTTTTGCGTAGGGGTTTCATGGAACTGCGTGTTCGATTGACTTTTTTGTTCTTGGTTGTTTGTCCAAGTGATTAAATGTGTTTGCAGTTGACAAATTCGGAAGATAATCATATAATTCTTTAAACTATATGTTTTTAAATACTAATAAATGTGTGGTGCAATGGTAGCACGTCTGACTTCGTTGCAGAAAATGCGTGTTCGATTCACGCCAGATTCACTCATTTGCATCTTTCATCAATGTTTTATTTGTTGTGCAAACTATATAAATGTGTGAAATTGTGTGTGAAGTTTATGTGGAACGGTAACGTGTTTCAGTAATGCAAATTATCTATAACTATACCAAATGATTTATTGCGTATTAGATGCGCATTTTCTTGTTTAGTATGCACTTGCCTAATTTAAGACAACAATCTCATCTGATAGCATGGAAATCTGCTATTTAGATAAAAAGATTTAGGTTTTTAACTAATTTTTAAGAATTTCGTAATTGTGTATAGTGAATTGACATCTATTTTATCAATATAGTCCAAAATTTAATAATTTACCAATTTCTTCAAATTATTCGTAAGTATGTCGTAATTGTCCGCAAGAACTTAGTTGGTCTCATACCTCAACAATTGATATGTGACTATATCTACCAATATCTTCAAACTTCTCGACAATCGTGCACTTACATCTATTTCATTAATCTCGTTCAATTTAAACTTCCTGTTAGAATTAAAAAGTCGGCCACGTTGATCCGCAATTTACTTATCAATCTATATATGTGCAACTTATGTCGAAATCTTGTTTGTTGTAAGTTCGATTATGGAAACCTATCTTTACTATTCACCAGGATAATCCTCAGTTCGATTTTGAAAATCTTGTATTTATTATTTTCCAGAGCAACATTTATTTCGTTGTAAGTCAAAATTACATCTTCAGACGAATGCGTTAATTTCTAATATTGAAACCTCGTTAGTTATCAATTCATTCTCGGGAACTTGGATTTTATTATCTGTCAAGATAATCATTAATTCGATGTAGATCAAAAATATACCTTCAGACGAGTGTCTAATCTTAACTGTCAGAATATCGTTCATTATCAATTCATTCTCGCAAACTCAGCCTTTCATTAATATGCTCTCCCACAAAGTCAGAATCTACATCGGAGTCGTAAACCTACTAATGATTTGCAATATTATGCTTAATGATGTCTTTCACTAAGTTGGAATGTTTACCAGAACCCTTAATCTATCGTAATTGGGATTTGAAATTTGTGAATTCATTTCTCATTTTCTAATTCAATCTTATATATGCTTCAGATTTATATAGAGTCTAAGGTCAATAAGAATATTCTAATTTATTTATATTATTTAGAATTTTTTCTTATCCAATGTTGCTAATAAAACTGAATGCCTGAATAGGGTTTCTTTAAAGTTTCGGGGAATATTTTAAAGGAATCTTCTTACCAAGTTTACGACTTATTCTAGTTCGCATACGGCCAGGTTTCGATCTCCGAGCCAGGTTATGCATACAATATGCCAGAATAGGGTCTGTGTAAGGTTTTGGGAAATATTCTAACGGAATCTTACCTGTAAATGGATGGAATCATCGTTCTTACCAAGTTTCCGGCTTATTGTAGTCCGCTCACGGCCAGGTTTCGATCTCGATCCAGGCTATGCATATAATATGCCAGAATAGGGTTTGTTTAAGGTTTCGGGAAATATTCTAACAGAAACTTACTTGTAAATGATGGAATCATCGTTCTTAATCAGTTTCTGACTTATAGTAGTCCACTCACGTTCAGGTTTCGATCTTGGAGCCAGGTTATGCATACAATATGCCAGAATAGTGTTTTTTTAAGGTTTTGAGGAATATTCTAATGGAATCTTACCTGTAAATGGATGGATTCACCGTTCTTACCAAGTTTCCGACTTATTATAGTCCACTCACAACCAGGTTTCCATCTCGGAGCCAGGTTATGCATACAATATGTCGACTTATAGTAGCTCAATAGTTCGTTCTCGCGTATTGAAGTTCGAATCGACACTGAGCTTCATATTTATCGATTTCGATAATGTATCATGCAAAGTTTGAAGTCAGAACCCTCATGGAGCTTTTTGGTTCATAGTTTGTATGACATTATACCATATTTGAATTTTGAATCAACACTGAGCTTCATATTTATCGATTTCGATGATGTATCATGCTAAGTTTGAAGTCAGAACCCTCACAGAGCTTCTTAGTTCATATATAGTTTGTATGTCGTTATACCACATTTGAAGTTCGGATCGACACCTAGCTTCATATTTATCGATTTTGATGATGTATCATGCTAAGTCTGAAGTCATAACCCTCTCGGAGCTTTGTGGTTCATAATTTGAATACCATTATACCATATTTGAAGTTCGAATCAACACTGAGCTTCATATTTATCGATTTAGATGATGTATCATGCTAAGTTTGAAGTCAGAACCCTCACAGAGCTTCTTCGTTCATAGTTTGTATGCCGTTATACCACATTTGAAGTTCGAATCGACACCGAGCTTCATATTTATCGTTTTCGATGATGTATCCTGCTAAGTTTGAAGTCGGAACCCTGTCAGAGCTTCTTGGTTCATAGTTTTTATGATTCTTGAGTGTACCATTGTGAACTAAAGCTACTTCATGACCTGTATGACTAGTTAAAATTACTTCATGACTTATGTAAATAGTCGAAATTCAATTCGAAAGCACAAAGAGAAAGCACAAAGAAAAAACACTTCCTTGATCCGTATGATAATCCCTAGTCAAATCTCTACCGTCCAAAGATATCCCTAATCTGTATGACATTCCCTAACTAAATCTCTACCATTCAAGTTCTTTTTATACAAAAACCTAAAGATGTTTTCTCCCCTCACTTTCCTTTTTCTCATTCTTTTTCTCGGTCAGTTCTTCTCTCCAGCTCCGCCTCCACCAAAACCCTAAGATGCAAATTCTTCCGAACAAGAAGAAGAAGATCTAATCAGTGGGAGCTCGATCTGTTCAATTGGGTCTTATGTTTCATTGAAGCCTTCAACTTTGATAGTGATTCTTGAGTTGAAGGCTGATTTTCCTTGCTCGTTCTTCTCATGTATTTCCATTTTTACAGTCGTTTCTTTTGCATAGGGTTCCTGTATTCTTTCTATCTTTTTTTCTCAATAGTTTAAGGGTTCTGAAACTTTATTTTTAAGGGGTTTTTGTAAGATTGATGACTATGAAGATCTTGTGTTGTTCATGGTGATGACGTTTTACCTTATCTTTGGTTTTTGAACCTTTTTTGTGGGTTTTAGTTCATGTTTATGTTGGTATAATTTTTGATGTTTTTTAGGACATTTTTTTGTTCATTTAATTTCATCATATAACAATGGGGGACTTGGACTGGACACTTTGATATTGGTGCTTTTGGTCCCTGGTAACTGTTCGAAACAATATAGAAAATTCACAAAATAAATCTCAAACAACTGAGTCGCATACTAGGTCGCTATCTTTAAGGTATTTCGCAACTCTGCCTCTTCGATTATGCTAGCAGTCAAAATTGTCGAAAAACCTATGGGATAAAACAACTGATACTCTCTTGTTCACAATACCCTTTCTACACTTGCTCAGAACTCAAAAATAGATGTAAAACTTTGTTTTTACATCCTCTGCAAAACTAGTCTAATATAGCTCAAGAGAATCAATCAAATTTAATGAAAATAAATTTTGAGTAACTCCCCTCAATTAACTTTCCGTAACAATAAGAAAACGGGCAGAAAAGACTGTCAAAATTAAAGACAATTAATTAGAGAATAATTACCATAAACGTTTTTCAAAACCAAAAGTCAGATGTGCAAAAAAAAAAAATTGAATCACAGACCTCCCAAGACCCCGCTCTCCCGGATTTTATTAAATAAATATACCTGGTCAAATGCATGGGGTGAGACTTGAACCCAAGTCTTTAGTGTGGGAGTCCAAAATAATACCACCACACTATCTCTCTAAGTTTGGTATAATATTACAAAATTATGTTTTTAAATATACATACCCCACCAGTAACAAAACCGGTTCAATTTTTAATTTCAATTTCAAATTTTCTTCTTCATTTTTGTAATTTAATTTCTTGGGTTTTGGACTTGGGATTTTTGTAGGTCACAGAAGACTAATAGCGTAGTGCATCAAGTGGACTTGTAGGAATATTGTTGTTCTTTCTTGGTTCAGGTCTATTTACATACTTATTGCACTTTTGTTTTGTTTCTTTTTGTTCTAGGCTTGCTACTGATTTCCCTTAGATTGGTTGTTATTGGCTTTAGGGGTTTGGTTCACATTGCGATTTCCTGGAAAAGATTTGGAGTTGAGAAGGTACTCAGAGATCAAAACTCATACTAGTACCTTTTGACAAGATTTTACTTAGTGCTCTGCACTTTGTTGTTCGTACTGGCAGTACCTTACGGGATCATTATTATAAGGCTCCTTAATGTTTAATCTCATCATGACTTGGCATACCATGCCCAGTTTCTCAAAATGCTCATAACCTGTTTATGTAGGTGGGCGGGCTATGCACGCCTGATTGGAATTCAAAAAAGGGAGAAGTAGAGAAAAGGGTAGGATCCTGGTTTGCTATCTACATCTCTAAGGTTATATGGTTGTTATTTATCACAGGGAGTTGTGTCACTTGGCATTGGAAGTGTGTGCTCAGGTTATGGCTTGGGACTTCTCTCTTTCATGATGCGTTTATGTATTTTTTTTACTTTACTTTGCTGCCAATTGTCATGGATAGTTGGGTTATGTCACTGCAGTCTTTTAGTTTTAGCCCATTAATCTGTGATGAAGTAGTGCCATGAATGATTCTTTAATCAGGTTGGTGTTGGTTTGATATTGTTTCAACATTTTGGAGGAATAAATGGCGTCTCGTTCCACATATTCGTGTTTGCACGGAAATCCATTTAGTCCAGCTATTTCTAATAAACTAGAATGTCCATAATTTGTTCACCTGTTGGGTATAATCCAGTTTCTTCTTTATGATTTTCCATTGTTATATGTATTTTCAAAATTAGCTTGAGGATAATGTACATACGCTGGTTAGCCATTGTCAACTGAAGATTAAAGAACTTTCGTCCTTGTTATTAGTCAGTATAATCTGCGGGTATGAAGTAGAGTTTTGGTGCCTTTTTTGTTATTTTGCATTTTATAGAAATTTCTGAAGTCATTACTGAATAATGATGATTGTATGTGGTTATGCATTGGTTTTGACCAAGATGAGATAGCTTTACAATACCATCATTCTTTAGTTTTCCTGCCAGTACTGTATTTTTGATATTTTAGCTTTACAATGTGTTGCACTAATATACATGCTTAGGGTTTTTGGCCTCTTTGAGTTGTGTTCAACTGATGTTTAATGAATATCATTCTGTGGACTGTCTCTTTCTAACACATGTCAGTGTCTAACTTAACACCCACCTCTTATTATATGCAGGATTCTACTTTTGTCTGTCTTCCTAGCTGTTGTAACGACATTTGTTGATGAAACTGTAGTAAAGTGTATCTCGGTGAAACATTTAAGTGCAGGTCTACATATAAAACTCTCTTGATTGTTTGGAGTTCATTTTATATTTTGTTTCTTTATTAACACAATCATTGTTTGATTTTTGCATGCAGATATGGAGCTGCTCCAGCAGTTTATGAGAATAAAGAGGTATGCTTTGTCATTCAAAAATATCGATACTGGTAGTGTTTGATGGTTAGGGATTTAAGTTTTAACATCTACACCTATCAAGACCAGCATTGTTCTTGTTAAATGGTTTTGCTCAATGTCATGTGTGCAAGTTAACCAACTGTTTGTTTTTTGTTACATGTTATTCTGCAAGTTATGGGGAAGCAACAAGAAAACCAACATCCTGCCAACAAAAATTCAGTACCATAAGGAGTTTGTGCAGGAACGAGAACTTCTTGAGTAGCTATTTTTTCTTTAATTTTGATGAGCAAGCACTTTTTTTTGAACAACAAAAAGCCTGTAATTTGTGCATAGCTTCTTCAATGTAATTTCTGGCTCTCCTTGTATACGATTATGTTTACATAATAATAAGTTATATATTTTTCCAGTGTTCCATCATTTTATTTGGTGAATTCAATTATTGATGGATGGGTTGTCGGAAATGTTTCAGTTGACTTTCAGGTCCCGATCACCTGAAACTGCCAGGTTGTCGGTTCAGGTCATCTGAAGGTGTTCTGCACCGGAAAATATAGTGTTGCAACTGTGAAACCAAAAGACACATGTCCTTTGTTTAGTGGTCATTTTATTAGTTATAGAAACAGTTAGTAAAGATTATAACAGAATCTCCACATTACAAAGTAAATATAAAGTGTAAAATGTCAAAAGTTAGGATATTTATTGTAATGAAGATGAAGTGTTAGCCTATTTAATTTTCCTAGTGAACTAAAAGAGTTAGATAAAATACTAACACATTATATAACTGCCTATGGGTAACCATTTTTCTTAGTTAGGCCAATTAGCTTTTATTTTCCCCTAATACTTTCGTTCCATTACAAAAACTTGAATATGGTGTAGTGTTTGTTTTCATTCACTAAAGAAGAACATTCAAAACTTTCCATTTTCTCTCTTCTAAGCATCATCAGAAACTAAACATGTGTGTTCTTGGTTGGGTCAAGGTTGTACAAGCTTTGAATCCAACATTGTCATGGGGCTTCAAGTATCCCGATGACAATATTCATTGACCTATTTGTAATCGCCAATTTAATTAGGAAGTGTCGAATAATTGTCGAAAATAATCTATTATTAGAGCCTTAAACCCAGAGACAATATTGTTTTCTTCACCCTGTTTCAGTGTCAATTTTCCAACAGTATCCAGTATGTACTGATTAATAAATACTGATTAGTGTGTTTACTAATCAAACTCATATGTCCCAACTTCAGTAGAAAGGGTGTTTTGGCTAGGCCTGCACACGGTTTGGTTCGGTGCGGTTATAGCTAAAACTGTTCACCTAACTGTGTTCGGTGCGGTTATCACAATTAAAACTGCAGCCGAACTGTTTAGTATTCGGTTCGGTTTTTAACCGTACCGATACTATTCGGTTATAGTTCGGTTCGGTTCGGTTTTCACCTATACCCTGCACCTGTACATAAATACATTCTGAATTTCTAAATTTCTAATAAACTGATACTACATTCCATACTTAAGTCTTGACAAGATAACCATAGTCTACAGATTAAAAACAGAGTTGAAGTTCACAAACAAGTTGACCAAATTCTTAAGTCTAAAGATTAACCAAAAAGTCTGATGAAACCAAAGTTAAAAAGCAAGTAGCATAAAGAGTTGTCAGTAAAAGAAAAAGAGTCATCCATTTGATCTTCATTTCTCAAGTAGCAGTCCAGTAAAAGATTGAACTCCATCCATCTCTCAAGCCAATCATCCCCTTAATCTTCATCCTTTCCCAAAATGTCTGCAACAAGAATGCAAAGAAGAAATATTCAAATATATTCAACGAAGTCTAATGATAAAAGGTATAAAAACTAACAGATAAAAGAAGATAACATTCATTCAAATTTCAAGTCAAAAGAGAAGAGATTCTATTACCATCTTCAATGTTGGAATTGTCATCTGGTACATAGTCACACAGAAAATCAAGAGAGATAGGTTTCTGCAACCAGCTTTGCGTACAGAGAAGTGCTTCAACTGTCCTGGCAGATAGCGAGCTTCTCCATGGGGTAAGAATGCGCTTTCCGGTACTGAATGCAGATTCTGATGCAACAGAAGACACTGGTATTGCCAAAATATCCTTCGCCGTAAGTGATAGCACCTTGTACTTGGTACTATTAGCCTGCCACCATGCTAGAATATCAAACTCCCTGGTAGACGCTTCACAGTCATCAAGCAAATACCTTTCAAGTTTTGACTTTGGATGAGTACTATGAACATTCATTCTTCGCCTTTTCTTCCTTGATTCAAGCATATCTCAATGTTCTCTTCTTGCACAGAAACAACCATGTCATCAACACCAGCAGCAGTTGTTGACCCAGTACCTAAGACATCTGAACAATCAATAGTAAGTAATGATGATAACAATCTTTATGATAAAAAGCATATAAGCAATATTAAGTAATGAACTAATGATGATCAATAGTAAGTAATGATGTCACCTTCCTCTGCATTGGCATTTGAATACATGCTGGTGTACTCATCATAAAGTCTTCCCATATCTTGTTTCACAGCCTTCAAAACAGTTGTAACCCTGAAATCATCTTGCTCATACAAACATTCCAGATCAAATTTCAAACCAGATTCTTTCTCCCGAGGATCAAGCAACTTAGCAAAATACATAACAGACTTCATATCTTCATAATCCCCCCAATATGTGTTGTACTTCCGAAACATTATTTCTGCCATCCTAGAAATATGAGGATCTCGGTTTCCTATAGCTCTAAGACGAACCAACTGTTCATGGATCAATGCCAACTGCCATAGAAATTCATGTGAAGTAACCTGAACTGAAGCCGAGAACTTAACAGTAACATCAAAGAAGATTTTTAAACACTTAACAAGACACCTAGCATATGACCAGTCTGTAGCATAGGGAGCATGATGACGGGGCTTGTTCTTTTTCTTAGTATTCTTCATTCTAGACACATCTCCCTCACATTCAGATTCACTAGATGAACTAAGATAATAATCTTCATTATCAATTACAACAGTATCATCATCGGTATTAGGTAAAGCTTCACTTTCATATTCTTTGAAAATATACTTAGAACGACAGCTCTTGTCCTCCCTTTCTAACCTCTTAAATACCTTTTCATATGGAATGGCATCTTCAAGCATCAGATACGTAGCATTCCACCTGGTCTTCACATCAAGGAAAACCATCTTCTTACAATCAATCTTCTCGAGAGCAGCACATTCTTTGAATTTGGCCAACCTAGAGGGAGAACCGGTAACAAACTTGATAACTGATCTGATCCTTCCAACTGACTTGTGATACAACATCTTTGATAATAAGCGCAAGAACATGTGCAACACACCTTACCTGATAAGAATGGAACAAGGAAATATCATCAAAAAATCAGTAACAAGCACAAAGAAATATCATAAAGCATGTCATTTCATGTACCTTGATCAACCTACACTAAAATGTAACTTAAACAACCTGCACAAAACCATTACTAACATATAATAAATCCATTAAATTAACAACAAGCTTCCAATCTATAGTGAGAATCAGTTTTCATATTGAATCAGTTTCAAGTTTCATATTGAATATATATGCTACCAACCTACTAGAAGTATAGAATAAACATAGCAACAGAGCTAAGAAAAGTAATTATACCTGCATGTATTGAGCTCTCACTGCTGCTCCTGTCCAATTGATGACACTGGTTTGAAGATACTCAATTGCGACACTATTTGCACTGACATTGTCCAAAGTCACACCAAAAAGATCTTCTAGACCCCAATCCAGCAAACATTTCTCAAGCATTTTCCCAATCTCCTCTCCAGTATGACCTTTGATCAAGCAAAACAGGATGATCCTCTTTTGAAGTTTCCAACGGATATCAATAAAGTGCACTGTCACACACATATAATTGAAGTTGTTTGGAGAGGTCCATGTATCAGTTGTAAGAGAGACTCTTTGTTTACTTTCCTTGAAGTATTTCTTCAACTTCTCTTTCTCATCATTGTACATAATTAAAAGATCTCTGTAAATGGTCATCCTGCTTGGCACCTTGAATCTAGGTTCAAGTTGTTCACTATATCTTCTAAACTCTTCTCCTTCTACGATTCTAAATGGCAGTTCATCTATGACGACAAACTCAGTCAATCTTCTTCTACACATATCCTTGTCATAACTTAGAGCAACCAGCTGTGATGACTGTCCAGGCCTTGGTGGTGGAAACACCAAACTCTTTTGTCCCTTGAGCTTCTTGATGGGATTCTCTGGACATGTGCCTAAATGTGTCTTCATGCTGGAATTTCCATTTCCTCTACTATGTGCTTGCAATTTCTTCTTACAATGCTTACACTGTGTTTTTTCTTCGATGATCCTTATAAAGTCATTCCAAACTTTTAATCTAGTTTTCCCCTTCTTCTTCGGTACAACTTCAGGTGCAGGGTCTTGTGTAGCCTGCTGTGTAGCTTGTGTAGCTTGTGTGTCTTGAGTAGCATCAACTTGAAGTGTTATAGATAGTGTCACATCAGTAGAACCAGCTGCAGTGGATGGAAAGGGAGATGCATTTGCCATCTTGCAGCTTGATAATGAAGATGAACTTGATCCAATCATTGCCCTGCCAAAGGTAAACAAGTTAGTTCTTACTTCTTAATACAAGCACACATATTTCTTAAAACTATCAAGTTAGTTATGATTCTGAACTTGATAATGAAACTGCACTTCATGTGAGTGACATTGCCTGCCATATAACTCAATTTTAATTAAAAAAAACAACAAAAGTTGGAAATGGCTAGCACCTACAAAGTTATTAATATGACAAAATTTTAAAAAATAATTTGGATATGATTTTCATCACATCAAACATGATAAATCTCCACCAAAATCCAAACTATTCATTCAATTTCAGGCACATACCATTAATATCTCAATTACACAAGCAAAATCCAAACTTCTCTTTCAATTTCAGAGTAAACCTGACTAATTCAACACCCATTAAAACCCTTTTTCACACAGTCACAGATCATAAATCACTTCATTAATCAACAGACCTTTTTCAAAACATTTTACATCAACAAACCCTAAGTTCAAAACCAGAACAAGTCAAAATGAAGATTGAACTAGTTAGTAGTTACCTGTAATCAGACTCCTTCCTTCCCTTAACTCAAACTGAATGATAATAGCTTTCAGACTCCTTCCTTGAGTTCCTCCCCTTAACTCAACCAAAACCTAAAATAAAAAACCCATGACTGTAATCAGAAAAATAAGATTTGACAAAAGAAATTGATTGATAAACACAAAAAAACAAGCAAACGATTTCGATAAAAGAAACCCTAAGTCCTAACAGAAGAATAATTAAAAAAAAACCCTAAAAATTGAAAAACAAACAAATCAATCGAAACGAGAATGAGAAATAGAACAGGAGATCTATTTACATACTAGATAGAGCCATAGAGGTGGTGGTGCTCTTGATGGAGGTGGTTTAAAAGATCAGGGTGGTGGTTCTAATGTCTACTGGTGGTGGAGGCGACTGAGGTGAAGAGTGAGAGGAAGAGAAACGAAGAAGAGAAAATGTTGAAGATATTAGGGTTTCAAAATATATATGGTGTAGGCTTTAATCTAGACGGCTAGAATTAATCGGGATAAAAACTAATTGACGGTCCCTATTAATCGGTTGTTCGGTGCGGTTAGTGTGCGGTTATGGGTGGAACCGTTCACCGAACCGTAGATCTAAAGGTTATTAAAATGAAAACCGTGACGGACCGTTGGATCATCGGTTCGGTGCGGTTTGCGGTTAGTGTGCAGCCCTAGTTTGGGCTATTACCTAAATACACAAATAGTTTTGGTACACCTATTCTATTTTTTCCAAAACGGGTACGATATATGTCTCCGATTGTCTGTATCGTATTTTCTCTGCGCCCTCTGTTCCCGCGATTTAGGAGATGACAAGTGTTATTATACCGACTACCAACTAATGTATTAGATTCGCAGCAGATTAAACTACCGTATTTGGAGAGATAAAACAACAAAATATTTAATCTTTCTGTAATAGTCTCTTCCATACATAGCAATTAGCATAATACCGATATTGTTGATGCTATTCTAGATTTGCCATGGTGACCTTGATAAATCTACCCTGTAATGTTTTTTTGATAAAATGCGTCCATGCACTAATTCGATGAGTTTATACGAAAAACCGATCAGAGATGTTAAACATATCAACAAGTGATTATCAAATAAGTAAAATCGTTGAGGCTTGGAAGGGAATAGAATTGTGTTTTGATTCACTCTATGGCCTCTACACATAGTTTTCTCTGTTATTCTTCTTAGCATAATCGGGGAAAGTGAGGTCTAGAGAAATTGATACTTTGCACGGAATTGTGATGAAACCTCCATTAGATGATGGAATCGAAACTCTCCTTCAGCAATTCCTACCTCATAATGTTCCCACATTGCTACAGATAAATTGAATTTAAGATACCTGAACAAAAATCAATCCATAATCCTCGTAATCTATTCCACTGAAGTTTAGGGATCTCTGTTTTCTTTAAAAGTTTAGGCGGAGAAAGTGTGCATCAACAACAACCTACAAGAAAAAGAAACGAATTGTTTGAGGTCTGGAGCCACAGCACGCAGTTTCGCTCTAAAATCCGAATCATCCATGAAGTAGGGCTTCATATTCTCTTACTGTATCAAATATGTTATGTCGGAAATATATATGGTATATTCCAACTGGTCAAACACATACCACTATTTAGTACACAAAAACTCATCTTCTTGATTCCCGTGCAAGATTGGTGTATTACTCTGAACCTACGTCAACCTGGGTAAAACTTGTTTCAAAGTAAACATGGAATCACAAGTGCTTAAAGCTATTTTCAACCAAATCAAAAACCAAACGAAACACTTACTTTTAAGTATTTAAGTGCTTAACAACGTCCGGAAAATTACTTTAAAACTTACAACACAAACACCCAGTACTATAATACCAGTGGTAATTGAATATTTATCCCTACTTTTGACGGGCTTTATCTATAAGCCCATCAGGGATCCACTAACGTTTTTTTATCCTTTCCATATTTATCCCTCTCTCTTTTAGATCGGAACAAGGTTTTATTTCTTCTGCTTTCTCTTCTTCCCTTCAATGTCTGCAACTACCATCACCACCAACTCCTCCGTCACAGCACCAACACGTCCTCCACTATAATCAGTTGATCTATCAATATGTTTATGTTCGATTTTCAACCTGTTAATTATTGTTCTTCATCTTCTTAGGTTAAAATTGATTTTCCAGATTCAGGGATCGACAAAAATTTTTTTGGTTTTCGATTTCATAATTCCGAGTTGGAGATTCAGGGAGATCTTTGCATGTTCGAATTATTGAAAGAAGATACTGATTTGGTTTGTATGATTTTCAATGTTGTTGCAGAGATTTAAGATTTGAGAGATAGAGAGTTCTGTGATTGAAAAAAATCAAACCAAACCACTCTCACCACCACCATCTTCATTGTCACCAGCTCTGCAACTATCAGCACCTTCTTCAATGCCAAACTGGTTCGGGATTTTGAAGATTAATTCTCAAAATCAGATCTGACGAGATGGAGATTTGATTTAGGATTTGGTATTTGCTCAATTGGTTCAAATGGTTCGAATTGGTGTTGAACCTTCTTAGAAGACAATGGTGGTTGCTGCTATGGATTATAAATGGTGGTTGATGGTTCTGTTGGTGGTTACTGCAATGAAGGAGATGAAGTTGTTGATGTTTAATTATGAAGCTACAGGTGATGATCAATTGGTGTTGTTTATATGTTTTTATGGGATCAATTGTTGTTGTTGACCCAATTTTTTATGGGATCAACTATGGTTGTTGATCCATTTATGGAATCAACTCTTGTTGTTGACCCAATTTTTTATGGGATCAACTACGGTTGTTGATCCATTTATTGGATCAACCCTTGCTGTTGACCCGATTTTTTATTGGATCAACTACTGTTATTGATCCTTTCAAGTCCTATTGTTGACAATAATTCCTTGAATAAGTATAATCATGGTTGTAGTATAAATCATGTAAATTCTTCCAATGTTGAACTTTTGGTGCAATGGTAGTTCACGCCAAGTTCACTCCATTTACGTGGATCAACTTTCATTGTTGATCCAATTTAGGGATCAACTACCATTGTTTATCCCTAAATTGGATCAACTTCTACTGTTGATCCCTTTTTTTTTTTGGATCAACTACCATTGTTGATCCCCTAAATTGGATCAACTTCTACTGTTAGTTCTATTTTTATTTGGATCAACTACTGTTGTTGATACAAAAATATCTGAACCAGTGGAGGTGGCGGCGGCAGCGGCGGCGGACTAGTGGTGCTAGCGACGACGAAGTAGTGGTAGTGGAGGACTGGTGGTGTAATGGTGGTGGTGAACACGACAAGAAAAACTGGATTGAGCGACCACGCAGATTTAGTTGCCAAAGCCCATATTAAGACGCTCTAACCCTTAGAGCGATTAAAAGTGGCACTTGATCTGGAGTTGCAAAAGGTGGGATTTGTAAAAGTCTTGAGCAACTAGGCACTCGCTCTAGGTATCAACCAATTATCATAAAGCGACTTTTTTGGTCATTGCTCCAAAACTAGACCAACCACCCTACAGCAAGTGAAATAGACA